>NC_091490.1:17580048-17697548 GCF_947461875.1 Haliaeetus albicilla
TAAATATCAATTCACAACAAGTCCCCCAGGATACATTAATTCTGACTTTTCATTTTCCCTAGGCTGGCCCTAGTGACGTTCATTATTTTGACATCCAGTGATACAAGTTTGGGTGCCAGATTGGTCATTCAGCTCATCCTTTGACCCATGCCAGATTGGTACTGAGGGTAAACTTGGTTCTTATCCTTGTTCCTGAGGGAAATGAATGTTCACAGCTCCGCAGGAATCGGCCTTTGAGAGGCTGAGCAAACATTGCTGGTGGGATAGGGCCGCCTTCATTGGGAAAGCAAGGAGAGAAAATTCCTTCTCAGGCACAATTAGCAAGCATTTTAAAGCTTTCTGCCCATCACTTTTTAAGTAACATACTGTTATGATCTGTCGATCAAATCAATGTTCTAATGCTATTTTAAAGGCAAATTTTCTTTTTGACATGCTATCCATTTATCTGTCTGTTTTTCTGACTAGGGTCACACACCTCACGCATCAAGCTTTTTTAGCTCATGATGCTGCATATGACACATAATTACCCATTGAATACAAAAGATAGGTCATGAGTGGAAGACGGATCAGTTCAAACCAGTTCAGAATTGCACTATGCTAGTCATTTTCTTCTGTTGGTTATTTTATTGCTACAGTCTTAATGTTGCTTGAACACACACTTCTAATGCATTAATTGCTAAGAAGAACTCTGTAAGGGACTCTAGTTACCATCATATCTTTTGAGTAAATCATTAGTGAATATGCTCTGGCACATGTTTGCAGCTGTATTCTCCAGCAACTGTTCTTGGTATGGAAAAAATCCCCAGCATATCTTAAAAAAAATCGCTTTGCATTTCAAGCTAGGAAATCTCTCTACATTCCATCTGACTTATGGATTGTGAAAAGCTACCGTAGTGAAAAACAAATCGTTGGATACATATCACATTGAAGGTTTATATGATATATCACTCAGCATGGAGTCTGGCTTGATTTACTTTGCACCCAAGCAAAAGAATCTGAAACGAAAATAGTGCTTTTCCATTCCTTCTATTCCCTGCAATATTCTGTCATCCTTAGGAAGGTAAAGCATGTCATGAAGTCACTGTAGGTTTGCATTCAGTAACTGATGGCAGGATAAAGCCACCTGTCCAGGTGGATGGTACATGGCAGCACAGGTGGAACTAAATGTCTCATTTCTCAGTTCATACTCAATTCAGAGAGGATTGTGGATCTTCCTGTCTTGCAGAAGAGACTAGGGAGCTAACGGGGAGAACAGCATCTCCGTATCCACTAACCCTTGCTCTGGTTTAGAGACACCAAGGACCTGCTGTGATTCAGTTGGGAGTGTAACAAGGACTACAGTACTAGGCAAATTATTCACTGTGTGACATTTGGGAGCTTATAAAATGTTAGAGAATCTTTAAAATTATGCAAATGAATATATTCATACAATATATTTGGCTGTATTCCTGGCCTGTATTATTTTCCTGGGTTGGATACCTCCATCTCCAGCAGATATTCAGTCCTTAAAAGGCGTTGACTTTTATTTTATTCTATTTATTCTTCTGCCATCTATTATTCTAAAGAGATGTAATGGATCAGCCCAGATGCATTTCATGTTGTGAGGAGAGGGAAGGAAATAGCCCCCAAATCATCTACAGTTCAACATTGAGCTGATATTTGTGGAGATGAAAACTTAGTCCACAGCATTTTTACCTTGTGATTTGGATTCCATGGGCTAACAATCAGCTTCGAAAATCTCATCATGACACTGTTTTCAAAGTCAAATAAGGAGTGTCAATGAGAATACACCACCCCCAAGTGGCTCCCCTCCAGCTTCATAACCCCAATTTATTTTTGACATTGCACCATAAGACTGAAATGATTAATCTATAATAGATTATCTCACAAATCTGCTACAGAAGAACAGAGGATGTGATTTGCTCAGGATTTGGCACACTGGCAATGGCATGTCATGGCAAAGGGTTTAATGAATACTGTACAACAGAAAAACAAAATGGGGAGAAGCTTGGGCTATTGGAGAGGGAATTTCACATGTTGCGAGGGAACCCACCTTCCAACAGTCACATTGACTGCCGACCACTTGATTTACTACTAATATTTGAGCAAATAATTTCCGTCAGCTTTCCAGAAAGACTTCTCCAAGCTTAGATGTTCAACACAACCTGCCTTGAGCTTGCATTTCAGAAGTGCTAAGTACCTATAAAATAGAAATAGAGGCGTTTACCCCACCTTTGCAGTTGCCCTATGGGGTCACAGGATGTGTGTTATAGAAGTGCAAAGTGTAGTTATTTGTGAGAAGTGTTGAATGCCTGGGGGAAACACAAACAGCTGGATGGCTACACCATGTACTTGTGCTACTAAAAGTGCTCACCTTCATTTCAGAGAGTAAAGGATGTTTGTGTGGAACCTGCTGTATAATTTACTGTACTGTGAAACATTTACCATGGATAAATTTCAGCCTATGGAATCCAGTTAAAAAGGGCAAGTATATTTTTTTTCTTGGACATGAATACCTTTTGTACCAAACTTAGAAGCCAAAAGCTATGAAAACAAAATGAGAGTAATGTCTAAGTTGACAGGCAGCATTTTCTGGTGACACTGAAAACATATTTGCCAGTTAAAAAAAGTTATTGCCCTTTTCTCTCATTTTAAAAATTGCTTAGGAACACTAGAAACTTGAGAAAAAATTCTGTCACCTGTGTGACCTCGGCCAAATGCTGAAGAGCAATCATCCACCTGAGAGTGGGACGCTGCAAATGGAAGGCAGAGTAAAGCATGGTTGTACTGTTATTGCCATTCAATGACACCTTCCTGCTGCTAAATTTCCAATTCTCTTTTTGCAGTATCTCACTATTTACTAAGTAGCCTGAGATAAATATGGTGCTCTAACCTCTATTTCCGCTATCTTCAGGGAGATTTACCTGCCAGTCCAGGCTGTGCTTTCTGGCATCAGAAGTTGAACAAAGTTCTCCTTGTAGTAACGGAGTTTATTAGTCTGCAATGCCCCTTCCCTTGACCTGTTGGGACTTCTCTTTTCCTAGTGCTTCTGTCAGTCTGTGGCCTTCTGTGTGGGGCCAGCGAAGGTCTCAGTCTCCAGACACTTAGGCCAGAACCAAGACTAATAATTCATTTTGTGTGCACCATCAAGCAGCAGTTGTCTTTAAATTGTTGACCCAAGGCAAAGGTGCAGGTCAATGGTATCTCTCATGGAAGTACAGGAGGATGGCCGTCTGTAAAACAAAACCCCACAGATTGGTGGCAGCCTAGGAGGTGTCAGAAATGGCTCCGGGGCCAGGAAACTGCCCCATGAGCCAGCACTGTTAATGGACAGCTGTGGCAGACAACATCAAGACACCTGTATGCTGTTATCTTCACAGCCTATCAAAAGGAGATGTTAATAGTTTCATATTAGCTGGGGTTTTGTCCCAAAGGTGTGGGCTTTCTTTGGTTTTGTGTCTGCATGTGTGTGTGGGGGTGATGGCAACTTTTCCCCTTTTATCTAACAGCCTAACAGACTGAAGCTTGCCTGGGTAGTGCTGACACAATCCAGCTTCTGTAGCAATGGATGACATAGCAATGCACAACACGGGAAAGTAAACAAACCCAGGAAAATAGGGACGCTGCTGCCACAAATCCTGGGGAGCTTGAATTTAAATCCTCCCCCCTCCCTCTGTTCAGGCCATGCTCCTCCCTAGAGACATCAGGAATTGGGTCTTCCCCTCACACTTACCCAAGGTCCAGGAACGGGTTTCACTTCTCTCTGCTGAGCCATCCCAGCCAGGAAGTGAGTTATACCTTGAGAGTTATGTGGTATTTTTGACTTGGTTGACAGCAAAGGCAGCATTAATAGCTAAAATTTAGAGGGTAAGCCCAACAGTACTTGAAGTTTGGGGGGTTGATGCAAGTGGTTCAGCTTGACGCAAATTTCTTTCCAGGCCATTTTATGAGCATTGCAACATATATTGTCTCCGTCTCCACATCTAGGTGCTCTTGACCATAAGCTGAGGAGGTCTTGCCTGCAGACCAGGGATGGTGGGGTGCCCAGTGGCAGTGATTGTCTTGGAGCTTAAATTTACTATATAGGGTTTCACACTTCCAGTGGGAAGTATCAGGGGGTCTTACCATCACAGAGAACTGAAAGCATCTGCCTCAAGACAGGAGTCAGGGCAGGTCTAGGTTGGGGGTCTGGCTCAGAAAATGGAGGGCAGTGGGGTTTCACTCCTGGCTATGCAAAGCTCTGAAATCACTTCCTGCCTCGTGCCTCCCTTCCCACCCATGGCACCACGGAAGAGCTGTTGTGCTTGCCAGGTGCTTAACACCTCTCATGCTTTGTGGTCATATAAATGCCAGGAAAACCCAAACCCACAGAAGTGGACATGAAAAGCCAGCATGTAGATCCTGGTCCCAGTTGGGCTGAGAGCCCATGACCTGCTCCACCACTGCTGCTTCAGGCTCAGGAGTGCAGGCGAACGGCAACACCAGTTGCCCTCTGCAACCAACTGCTCTGGGCCTGTGAGTCCATGGATTTCAGGGTCATGGCAGTAAGGTGTAAAATGTAAAGGACAGTCTATTTTCCAAACAGGCAGTCTGACATCATCTGGGTCTTTCCACAGTCCATGCTTTCCTTTTTTTTTTTTTTTTTTTTTTTTGTGAAAGCTAGTAATCATAGGAATAAAGTAGTTGGATGAACTATAATTTACAATTATGAACTCCCCTTGCCTGGGTATTTCTAAAGGTAACAACCATAGATGCTGAGATGGCTGCACTTCGGACAAAACAAACGCTGCAACAGCAATAACAAGATGTAGCTGTAACAAACCTGTCAAAGTTCATAAACAAACACTCATCCATTTAATCACTGATTATTAATCCAATTCTGATCTTCAGTTACCCAAAATGAACTGTTTAAAAAAAAGTGAGATTTGTTAGTCTAAAGCAATGTTAAAACATGTCCAAAAGTAATGCATTGGTTTACTGTGGAACAATCCATCTGTTATTACAAGAAAATTAGGACAGGAAAAATAAACCTTATCCCATGAAATCAGCCATATGAGAGAATAATCCTTTTGAAACTCTGCCGCCCCAAAATCCCAACCTGAGTGCCGAAGGAGGCAGACAAGCGTTAATGAGCAGGAGTGCAGCCTTCACCATATTCCTGCCCTGTAAAGCAGCAGAATTACAAAATGGATGGGCATGAAAGAAATTACAGTTTTGCTACAGATATCTGCTGCTTAGTGCCTAAAAATTTAGTTTAAGGAGCCTCTCAATCTGCGTATGGAAATGAGTCAACAGCAGAAGCACTTCTGACCTGCTTGAAGATTTTTAGCATCATCTCAACTCTTCCAGAAATTAAAACCTTTCCAAGTTAATAATTTTGTATGCTTGGACTTCAGTTATTTCTTTAATCAAAACTGTATATATTTCGAATTTGTCAAATGACTGGACAAAGCAGTGTTAAAAATTCAACTGCACTAATTACTAGCTGAGCAGCATAAAAACCTCTGAATAAATGTCAGTCTAGGAGATAAGCTCTTATCTTAATCTAATGACTCCACAGACTTAATTTGTCAGGCCAGCCTAGTTGATGAAAACCAGGTTTCTATTCTCCAGTGTTAGCAGCCACATCTTTCCAAATCTTTGAAGTTGGATAGTAATACCATCAGTGTCATCCTGCAAAAATCTTGTGACCAAGCCAATTTCATTCCTATTGTCCTGTTACACTAATTAAAGTTGTTTTACCCCCATTGGTCTGCAATAGGTGAAAATGAAGCCAATTTATTTTTAGATTTGTTACATACTGAGATAATCATTCTTGCCCCCCAACCCCCTGTCAACAATGTGTTAATATTTGCAGCACTCTTTCAGTATGAGAAAGCCAGGCTTTTTAGCAGGGCTCCACGGACAGCACAGTGCTATCCCAGGACAGTTCCCGCAGTGCAGACAAAGTGTGCGAGTGTGTGTGTTTATTTGTGTAGAGAAGAATAATTTCGAGCTCAGGCAATGAATGTGATCTTAAGAGATGATTTTTAGGTTTTAGAAGTTCTTTCCTAAAGGAGCATTTGACATATTTAGAGCTAAATGCGCCAAATGTTCATATTGTTTGGACAAAGTGGATTAATAAATAGAAAAAAAGAAATTGGCTGCAGTCAGTGTTTCCAGTCCCTCAGTCTTCAGCTAACCCTTCTGACAGGAACCCGGCAGGCCTTTTTATGCACAGTGCCCCATTTCAAAGGATACCTTTTAGCATGGTATTCTTTATCCCAATCCCAATATTTAACCAGGGATATGATTGGGTTTGAGGAGTTACCTGGGAGGTGAAGTTTATTCTGATGACACCCAGGAAGATTACAAGGTAAAAAAACTTGAGGAAAATAATAGGGTTAGGGTGAGATCTACTGAGGCAAATCAGGGAGGCCAGGGGTCAGTCCTCCCTGCTGCTCTGGACTCTGTTGACATTATTAACTTTATCAACATTAAATATATTGAGCTGGATACTTGCTCTGTTGTTTTGGGTTTTCTGGCAGTGCAACTCCACTGACTTCAACAGTGTTTCACTGGCATACAAGCAGTAAAACAGACTGGAGAATTAGCCACCTTCTTCTAGTATTACTTCAAAATCCCTGATGCCCAGAGCTGATGACTCCAAAGCCCACTCTTCTCCCCGGGCTGGCAGGAGTGCAGGGTCAGAGGCAGCACCATGTGTGTGCAGCACAGGTCATTCTGTGATTTGTTCTGTAGAAGCATTCACTGTCTGGCTGTGAGCACCCTCCTGGATAATATGGAGTTAATCGGTTAGATCACAAATGTCCATCCTCTTGGGTGAGAACACTGCCTCCTCTCAAATCTAGCCTGGGTAGGACTGCAAGGGGACCACACAGGTCACATGCTGGCACATCTACAAAAGTATTCAGGAGCTGGCCCACTTACATTTTCTCTTTCAAAGGCTCATGTGTGAGCATGGACACCCAGTTTGGCATCTGGCTCCTCCTGGGTGTAATGTGAGTTGGGTGTCAACACTATAGCAGTCAAAGCCTTTGAGCCCATGCATGCAGGCCATGTTGCCTAGTAGGGCTTCTTCACCTGCAGCACTGCAGATCCTCGACAGGGGACACACAGAGGCTGGGAAGCAGGGTGGGAAGCTTTGCATCCACAAAACCTTTAAATCAGAAAATGTAATTACCCCGGCTTGATTGGGTTCTGCATCTGATGTATACAATGGCAACTTCAAACATCCTGGCTAGCACATCACCATTGCTTATGGCATTTTCCTGTCAGCTGAGGTCCATAATACGTTCTCCTTCCTTTTTTGCCCACAGCTATGCAAAGGAGCAGAGTCTGCGCAGTGTTGTGTAAAGCGCTCGTGGTTCCAAATGCGACCCGGAAGGATGGGGCTGCTGGATAAATTAGAGGCAGATTTCCACAGATATTTGAGCACCTCTGGATATAGATCTCTGCCTACTTCAGGTTTTTAAAGCTTCCAGGCTCCTTGTTGCCATTGGGAGTTGGGAACACATGGGCTTTTGAAAATCCCAAAGCTTGAAACACTGTTAAGCACAGTTGCCTGTTACTTCCTCAGATCAAGACAACTAAACTCTTTGAAAGCACTGGGCTGCAGTCAGTACCTATCTAACCTTCTAAACACTAATAAACATTTGGTGCATGGTCTGCAAGCTTGAGGCCTCATCTGACCAAAGCTTAGATTATATCCATTGATTTCATCATGGAAGTGATGGTCCACTCCCGAACATGCCAAATTCATTTATGTTAGGGCTATGGCCTGGAATGGCTTTTTTTTTTCGTAAGAATTAATGGATCCTCATGTCTCCTGCTCTGAGTCAGAGTTTTAAATCTACAGGCCATTCCCAACAGCCGAAACAGAAAATGAACGCATTGAAGTGAAATTTTCAAAGTGACATTTGAATCCCCTCTCTCTGATGAAATCCCACCTATTGATCCAGTCAAATGACTGCAGTCTCCATGGGTCCATCCTACAAAGCCTCCTTGACCAGCTTATTACTGCAATTCTTTAGGTGCACTGGGACCGTCTTTCAATAGAGGACAGGTGCCAGCTAATCAAGTGGAAAAATGAAAACTCCCAGAGATTAAATCCTAGTCCTGGTGAAAGCCATGGCAAAATTCCCATGGAAATCAGTGGCTACATGTATCTTAGGACATTATCTTAAGTCTGAATTGCCATTTGAATACTGACTTCCTGATTTACGCAGTGGGTTTGACTTGGAATAAACTAATTTACTGCCCTTTCCTCGGTACCTTGAGCATTGAAGGGCCTGGCTTACATGGGGGGCATTCCCCTAGGGGTGATGTAGTGGGATCCAGCTGGCTTGGGTCAGACTGTCCATGCTCCAGGAGACTTTATGGTTTCATGGCTCCCTTTGCTTCTTGCATAGCCTCCACCACTTGCTCCTGTCATCCCACTACAAAAAATGTAATTGCTCTGGTCTGCAAAGCACCCCTGCTATTTCTAGGCTGCTGCTTACAAGAACAACTTGGGGCGCTGAGGAAAACTGAATCCATGTGAAAGAACAAAACTGGGTCCTTGGTGGAAAAATGTTGTGACTCTCGATTGGAGGGCTGTGGATCCAGATCAATATTCCTAGCAAAGGGAAATAACTCTAATCTCAATACAAAAAGGAGTGTGTCATGGTGAGATACAAAAGTATGGGGTTAGCTGTCAGGCTCGAGATTGGTCTTGATGAAGTGCCGACAAGCCAATAATGAGCTAAGGCCCATGGTGAGACTGCAACAAGCTGGGGCCACTTGGCTGGGCTAACTGAAGTCCAAATGCTGGCACCACTGCTGGAGGTAGGACAAGCATAGTCAAAAGGAGCAGGATTTCTTTCTTGATTTGCAAATAGAGTATCACAGTTCATACGCCTTGTGTGCAGGTGTGTGGCAGTGTGTGCTAATGCACATGCCTTGCTTTGGCTTTAAATGGTCTCTGACTATAAAAGTTAATAGCTTTGATGCAGCATTCCTAAAAGGAAGTGTTAGTCAATTTTGCTGTAAGTGTTTGAGCGCAACAGTCTTAATTCAATGTGTCAGATAAGAGAAAATCATGTTGGCTTATATTTATGATTTATCACTTCTATCTTAGCACTAGAGATGTTTGGAGAGCAAACTAACTCTTCAGTTTGTGTTTTGCTTTGCTTTGTTTTTTTATCCATCTAAGCCTTGCCAGGCAAATCTGTAACACTTCTATACCAGTGTCAAATCTGCCGGGGAATGGGTGGGGAGACACATCTGGAATGCACTGAGGTGGTATTTTGGTAAGTCACAGTTTATGTGACTTAAGGGCAGGGCAGAGATCTGAAGATAGTCAAGAAGTGAAGACAAGTTCATGATGGATAGCTGAGGTCCATGCTACTGCATAGGTCAAGGAGAGCCAAGCTGCCTTGCCCAGGGGAGCACTGATGCCTGCTATTTCATGGGGCCCTTGGGCATATTCGGGATTCTTAAACTGAGATTGGAAAAAGGATAAGCCTGGACCCTCAAGTGACTAAGAACCACAGAAAAGCAAAGAAACTTGTACTGAATAAAGAAAAGGCCAGAATGCAAGCTATTTGTTCCAAGGTAAAAGGGACCAGATCATCTCAGGAATTTGAGTGCTTAAGTGTCTTTGTTTAGGATCCTGCCCAAATTGCCTTTGATGACCTGGGCCAATATGGGTGGAGAGGTCTCCCTTATACCTACAGACGGGCTACCAACTCTCCAGTAGCACGGAAACAAACAGAAGAACTGGATGTGCCATCTTGGTAATTCTACCATCTGGTCGTGACTGCTTTTTGAGATTGTTACTTGCATGGGGCCAAAGTGGGTAGAAAACTGTTTGGGTTAATCTCAGTTGTTCCAAAACATGTTATATGGTGATTTAGAATGGCTGCTAAAATGTTTGTATTAGACTCTTGCTTTTATAGTAGCACTGTGCAATACAGAAAATGAACAGCTTTGTGGAGATAATATTGGCTTCCCCCATGCAGGATGCTCCCTCCTCTTTCATTTTGGCCTTGATAAGTGCACACCAAAGATTTTCCACTTCTGTTTCAAAGGGAACCTCCACCCACCCACTAGTACCAATAACTATTTCCTCTGGTCTTCAGAAGCTGTTATGGGCTCAAACACCTTCCCTGCACTCTTTGGGAGAGAAGGCAAGTAATACAGGAGCAGCAGAGCTGCACTGATTCTTGGGACTAACAGTAAAGGTACCCAGTTAAAGGATTTAGCGGGGGGCCTCAGATTTGCCTGCAGAGTCCTGTGTGTCTCTTCTCGCGATCAAAGCAACTGTGAGAAATTGTGGTTTTCAATTCATTTTTTTTGCATATGGGAAAGAGGATGGCTTTGTGCAATGGCTGTTTAAAAATACTTCAAAAGAACTTGAATCAGTCCATGGCTGCACTATATACAAATTAAAATAATTGATTTTTGGCAGCCTTTTAGGAGATCTATAAATTAAAGGGATCACATTTCTGATACCTTTTGGGGGACTTTATTTTATGTTGACTTTCAGAGTGCCCTCCCTTCCAGAGCTGGAAGTCAGCCACCAAACCAGAGAGAGCTTCTCCCTTTCATTTGCTCTGCCCTCCTGTCATAGGAGTCACTGGGTCTCCTTCAGGAGTGTCCATGGTCATGGTGGGTCCTGGACCCATGCCAGCTCCACACCCTTCCCTTTCATTTCTGCTTTGAGAACTTTACATTGAGAAATAGAAAATGCCCCAAACCTGACAAGAACCACCTCTCTGGGGACTTAGTTTCTCTCCCTTTTTCTCCAGTAGAAACTGATACCCTCACCCAGTTTGTGTTGCACCTGGGCTGTCCCCATTCTGTGCACTGATGGCAATGGGTTCAGCTCTATCTGTGATGACCTAAAAATAGCACTCAATTAACATTGCATTTCAAGAATTGGAAAATTTCCCAGAAGTCCATTCTTTCTTCTTTTTCTGTTTCATTACATTTTACAGTAATAATACACAAGCCTGTAGAAAACATGACGGGTAATGAAAAAATGTAATTAATATAAGCAGTGTAAAGCATTTTTTTTCCCTCTGTTGTCCTTGCAGAAAATTACTGCTTTAAACTGAGCAGGATGTGAAAATGCATAAAGCAAACAGTAATATGCTGTGGTTTGTAAATATCTTATGCAAAATAGTTAAGTCAACTGCTGTTTATTTTTCTTACTTTGTGTCACAAGCTCTTACTTTCTTTTGTTCATTACTTTTCCCATTTGTTCTCTTTTGGGGGCTTGCTCTCTTTCATCTTAAGGAAGCCACTGGCTTAACTATATTTTTTTCTGCTACAGCTAATTCAATCAAACATACAGGACCAGGCTATTCCATCTCTTCTTACCATCTCCTCCTGTTTGCTGGCTCTGAAATGCAACATATACTGCAGAAGTGTAGTGAGCCAGGTCCTCACTATACTGAGGATCTGCTCTCATTGTTTTGGGCTTAAAAAAAAAAAAAAAAACAAGGAAAGCACCCTTTTATCCTACAAACAAACAAGTAATTATCCCAAATCCTGCAATAGGTTTATGACAAACTGTAGCATTCCTGACTGTTACTGTAGGATTCTGCAGTGTTTTTACAAGGCTGCCTGGTCACAGTTCTGGAATGGGCTGTGAGCAATATGCAGTCAACATTAACTAGGATGGCATGGTATATGCCAGCTCTCCTTGGGATATTTCTCTCTGGTTATCTGTAGAACTTGTAATACCCAGCGATATCTGAAGGTCACAGTAGAGTTTCTGAGCTGAAATACAAAACAGCATTCCAAACACATCTTCTGTGGCCAGACAAGAAACTGCTTATGGTTTATTTTCCCTCCCCCCTCTCTGCAGCTGACATCCAGCATTAGTTATTGTTTATTTTTGTCTTGTTCCTGGTTCTAAAGGTTTCCCTTATGGCCCTGGTTTATATGAACTTTCAGATATCACTTGGGGCTTCTCTGCCTCATCCCCTCTGATGTAGCTGGTTCCCCTGTGAAGGTAGGTTTCCCCAGCTGAAGATCTGTGCCTCTCTCCTGTGGCATTCTGTGCAGCCATTTGGAGTCCCAGATGTAGGAAATGAAATAATCCACGCTCATACAGTCATGAAAGTGCCCATCTGGCACACAGGAACATCACGCATTGGAAGCACACAAGCGTGAGCTCACTTTTGTTATGGCATTTCATAAACAGAGATGCAGTGAGCCAGCAAGTAAGGTCCTTTGGATAATAACAATCTTTTCCACCACACGTTGTGTTTAAAAAATAGGGAAAGAAAAAATCAAGACAAACTGGAAAGATTTGCTCTGAGGCTTCTGAGGAAAAATTTCTACTTATAAATGTTTCTTCCCAGTGGCCTGCTGTACTTACACCTCTCTGGCTCTCTCCTGCTCTCTATGTAGATGTAAGACAATGGTGACAGTTGAAACGTAGCCAGTTAACTCTTAGTTAGCTCTGAAAGATCTTCTTCCTCGCTGTTCAGTTAAAGAAAGGAAATATTAGATCATACTTACAAAAGTGAGTTCTATAAAAACAAATTGCATGTTACTGCTTTCTTATCACTACATAAAACTCACAGAAACAGTCTAATAAATGACCTCACCACTCAATTTTGAAGTATACAAATTAAAGACAGCAACAGATAAGCCAAGAGAGATTAATGTACAGTGTGTGCGCCTGTATGTGTGTGTTTGCATGCCTCTATGAGGATATACCCATATGCTGTTGACATTCAACCTCTGGAATTATAATTAGGGGAAAAGGCAGATGTGTAAATTCATCTTGCTGGGCAGCTTATATAAGTTGTGTGAGTCCCTGATTAATTCAGGACTTGAACACTATTTACTCCATGACACAAGGTTTCTGTTGGGATATGTTGGTTAATAAAGGGGTGGAAGAATATGAGGAAACAATTAATAGCTTGAAATGATAAACTAAGTTCAACACCGGTAAGTAAAAAGCAAGCTTATTTATATTATTTTAGCTTTGTGAAGTAATTGAAGGAAGACACCCTAGGCATTTTGTTGGATGTCATTGCATGCTGCAAAGAAATCTTGGGATGTATTAAACTTCTCAAAACCCCCACCATTAGCCCTTCTGACAGTGCCGGATCTTCAGAGGGATTGCTCCTCAAAGGGGTGAGATTTTTGAGGTCAGGGAAGAGCAGAGAGAGTTGTCAGGTCTCCTGAACCATTGCTGGAAAACCATGCCTGTTCCAAAGTGGGGCCTGGGCCTGCCGGGGGCAGGGGCGTGCCACTCCATGGTTTATGAACATTATAAATTATGGATAATAGTAAAAGAAAAATAGTCTCTGCATTTTACATGAGACATTTTTGTGTTGTATTTGGCAAACAATATCTGGTCCAGGATATTTTAAATACTGAGTGCTAAGTTGGGAAAACAATGAGATGTTTGTAAATATGATAGACCATTACAATATACTGCTTCTCATTTGAAAAGTCATTTGTGCAAGAAATGATTATTGACCCATGATATGTAAATGATTGAAATGCAGAAATTAATATTTGGGTCAACTCATGTATTTTTCAACCATGAAATGAAAAGCTCAGTATTCACATTCCAATTCATACATGAAAGCATTACAGCACTATTACTTGGCTATTGTATTAATTTATTATTGTCTTAGTTAATGATATACAGAGTTATATCTCTACTTTCAAATGAGGAAAAGGCGTTGCTATGCCACAGTAATGTTTCAGCCCAGGAATGTCCCTTGTTCTGGACTCTTCTTGTACTGGTGACAGTAAGCCAAATTCACAGCTGATGGAAGCAAATAAACAGCACTGCTTGCATTAAGGAGGTTTTGACTCTAATATACCTTAAACATTGCACTAGGAGGACTGGCTCCTGCATTGCAGCTCTTCTGTTCCCACTGGGCTTGATTCTCATCTCCTTCACGTGAGTTTTATATCAGTGTGATGCTCCTTATTTACTGCAATTAATCAAGAAATATAAATCAGCACAGGATCAGGATCAGTGCATTTAGTACTCTGAGGTAGTTGTCTTTTAGTCTCTTATTCTAAGGGGTTTTGTTTCTGCTCCCCCCTCCTCTTTCCCTGCGCCACGGGGAAGTCAGTGGGAGTGTGGGGTTTCTACCGGAACTCGTGGGAGTGCACATTCGTCCTGAGGGAGCTGCAACAAGCCCTTCAGCCCAAGGTGACTTTCGTTACAGTGAATTTAGTGCTCATGACACATGCCAGGTTGTTAGTTCCAGAGACTCACGTGCTCTCTTTCTCCCTAGAAGGAGTGTCCCAGGACCTGGAGCAACAGTTCAACCTTAGTCCATGCTACGCTCTGTCCCCGAGGCGGCGAGAAGGCAGCCCCGTGACTGCCTGCGATGAGATACTTCATCAGCTACTCAGTGCAAAGGTGCTCGGCTGAGGTTATCAATAAGGGACAAGCTGTGCAAGCTAGACCCACAATATGGTGGCCTCTTGGGCTATTATCCGTTACACTTAAATTCCATTGGTTAGCAAGCTTAGCTGGATTGAGTCTGATTTAAGGTCAAACATCCAAATAATTCATTAGTATCCTATAAACTGTGTGCTCCATCTTCATGGCTTTTTATGCAAAAGTAAACAATGCCTCATTCTTTGTGCCACGGGGTATTGTATCACTTGATGGGTCTATCTCCTTAAAGAGATGCATAATTTAAATACAAATAAATGTATGAGTGAAACCCATGTAGAATGATATTCGAGATAGACAAGATGAAGAAGAGATGGGCAAAACAATTTAGATAATACCCAAAAGCAAAGCATCACAGCTAAATCAGGATTAACCCATGAAGCATGATGTGTTTCATGAGATGACTTTGGTGTAGTCTAAAAAGTACAATGACTCAAATGAATTAAGCAGGGCAGTATTGTATCAGGGTTGCTCCAGTGTTCATACCTGTCAATTACATATTGGGTCACACCTATGAAAATGGACCTGATTTTTTTTTTTTACTACAAATATATATAATTATATTTGCATATATTTTGTAGATAAAACATTTTTAAAATTTATTTTGCATAAACAGTTTTATATTTTAGATACAAGGTATTTTAAGCAGCTTTAAACGGCAATAGACCCAGCTCTACATGGCTTGCAAGTCCCAGTATAAAAGCATGTTTGGGTGGTGACGAACAAATGTGGCTACCCCAGCACTACATAAAATTGTGATGGAGATGAAGCAGAGGTAGTGGTAGCATTCAGTGATGTAGCCACTGCCCTATGGTGTGATTTAGAAACTGCCCACACTGGCCAGCTGTATGGGAGGGGTGACATCCTCTTGGTCCTGCCCAATTAATCATCCTCTGGTTTTCTTAGCCTCTGATGCAAAAGGCAGACCCAAATGACTAGTTCTGGCAATAGAGGCCCTACTTGACAATAAGACCTCCCTTTGATAGAGGCATGATTTGGTTTTAATTTTCTTGTGGCCCATTCATTTATTTGAGGCTAATGGCTGACATGAATCCCAGTGTTAGGAGGGAGAAGCACAATTTGTACTAGCAGCCTAAAAAAGATGGCATGTCCACCAGGGATGGCAGGAACAGAGGGTGCAGTTTCTTGTTGCTTTGACCACAGGGGAAGACAAGGATTGGCAGAGCCTCTCCTCAAAACCCAGTGCCTTCCCCCTGCTCATTTGGAGGGCAGCATCAGCTGAGAGCGCAGCCGAGGTGTAAGCGGAAGAACATGTGCTATTTTGCAACGGATTCATGCGGGAGTCTCAAACCGACAAGGTGATGATTACTGTGGCCCCAACTAAGCACAGCCTTTGTTTAACTTTACTCGTATGAGTAAGCTAATTGGCATCACTGGGCCTGTATGTGTGCTTAAAAGTTATGGCTGTGTTAAAATGCTTTGGTGGGTCAGGGAATAATGGGTGTTTAGCACCTTGCAGGACACTGCCCTGGGAGCAAGCCTTGCTGTGACTTTCTGCAAAGTAGGGGGTGAGCTCTGAGGGCCTGATTTTGCTCAGCCTGTTGTTGCACTGCCCCATGCGCTCCACAGCCGTATAGTGCTGGGGTTTGTCGAAATCATGAAACAACATGCTGTACCAGGGCAGCCAAAAACAACAATAAAATTAGCAGGAGCCAGTCCAGCTGACTCTATGAGAAGCTGCAGAGTTTCAAAATTAATCTTAAATTTACCTCTAACCCTGAAAACAAAACTAATTGCAGAATGTAAGGCTCCTGAACATGTTAGGGAACTTGATGGGAATACCTCAGAAAAAACACAAACACTTTAGATAAAGCCCCCATTTTAATTGTATCAATTCTGCCAATTAATGATAATGGAAGAGCAGTCCAATTAGCTAAATAGCTAATAGTTTTATCAAGCAGAGGCTGGCAATTTAAAGCAAACAAATTCTTTCTAATTTTATCCCCTTGCACACCAAGATGTTTAAAGGATAATGGGGGATCCAATAAAGGATATTGCTCAAATAGAGCTGCATTTAAATCGCCTAATGGCTTTAAGAGTTTTACCCCAATTAACAAAGAAGAAACATGAACATTCAGTGACTTCCAGCATAATATCTAAAAATCTTCATTAAAAAAATAACATATTCTCCAACTAAGGGCAGAATGGAAAACATCACTGACTTTTCCCTTAAAAACACTGATTTGCCCCAAAACAAAGGCTCCTCTGTAACAGCAAAAGTATCAGAGAAAAAGGACTCTCCTGTCTAAGCCTCTGTATATAAATCATCTTCAAACTATGGTCATTAGTTTTAACATAACTGTGGATTTGAATAAAGGAGATTGACCTATCTAACATATTTAAGACCAAATCCTACCGTTACCTAAATCTGAAATAAGTTAAGGCTATTGAAGAGAATCAAAAGCCTTTTCAAAATCAATAGCCAGAACAAATTCCTCATGATCATAATTTTGAGGATAAAAAATCCATTAAAGTGATGTCTTTGATTGCTATTAATGAAGCAATCTGGAATAAATCCAGAGTGATCCATATGGATAATCGAATCTCTCATTTTCTCACATTTTATAGGGCTCAGATTTGGGGCCTGATTTATATGACAGTGATGAGCAAGTCTCCATTCCTTTTGACACTGGGCTGTCCAGCTGGGACAGTCGATGACATGGTCTCTGAAGAGAGCTAGAGGAGCAATGCACTTGATGCTCAGAGAAAGAAGAGCTCAAATAAATCAGCTTCCAGCCTCCACCACAATCCCCAAATACCTCTCCTCCACTGCAGGTCTTGTGGAGGTTACTGTGGACTGCAGAAACCACCAAAGTGCTGCTAATTAACTGGTACAAACCTCCCTCCCTGATACCCCCTCATCATTCTGAGGTGCTTGGCACTCTCACTGCCCTGTCACGCTCAAGCAGAGACAGGGATGTCACCCATGGGGCAGAGGTGGCCTCTAGGAAAGCCTCAGGTAAAACCTTTGACTGGAGCTTAGCTGATTTTGGGGGGAGGTAGAAGGACTTTTTCTTCACTGTTAAGCTCCTGTTTCCCCAGTTAAACAGTAAGAGATTTAGGCTCCTCTCACTTTTTTAAAATAATGCCATGAACCCAGAGGCAATGCCCCGCCTCAGTCCTGGAGCCGTGGCCAGGCCACCTCATCCTGGGGTGGGGTGGGTGCAGAGGGGGCCCTGGTCCTCCCTGTGCCCCCCCCCCGCCCCCGCCACCTCAGGAGCTTTACTGCTCTCCTCTGCCTTATTCTTTCCAGACAGGAGACTCCAGCACCTCACCCCTCAGCACCAATTTGATGGCCTCCAGATACATCCTAACCAGTCTCTTCACCTACTAGCAGTCCCCCCTTTCCCTGCACACCTTGCTGCCAGCCAGGCCGCCTGCTTGAGCCAGCCTGCCTTCCTCTCTCCCCTTGCCCCTGTATCTCTTCTTCTCCCACCTGGCTATCATCTTCCCTCGTGCCTTAGTTTCTCCTTGTAAAGCTGACAACCCCTATTCTGGTTCCCTTGAAGTGGCTGAAAAATTTGCCACACATCCCCAACAGATTTTGAAAATTTCAGCAGAAAACCCTTAGTGCTAGAAAGGAATACAGTTTCCATTTGTGACTTCGCTTTTTTGCTGCCTGTAACATCTCTCTAGGGTAGGTACCCACCTCCTTCACCTTCCCCTAAAGTCAGAGTTGCCTGTGGCCTGGAAACTGTCACATCCCGCAAAATGCTCCTGGCCCTATGCCACAAGGCCAGGACTTGGCCCCCAGTCTCTGAACAACACTGTTTCAGTCAGAATTCAATAAAATACTTGTATTATATGAACCTGGTAGGAATCGATTTTTATTTGAAACCAAATGTTAGGTTTCAAGCAAGAACAAAAAAGTTAGACAGCAGCTCAATATGCTTTGTACGGGTATCACACTAGGTCAGAAAGATTCTGAATTTTCACCTTATTATCACCCTAAATTATATTTGGGTCAAATTTAATTTCACAGGTGTAACAGCTCCTTTTCCTTCTAATCTACTGACGGCACACTGAAGGCGAAAGCTCAGGAGTTTGGGTTTTTTTATACACTTTTATCCAAAGCAGATGCAAAAAGGTGTTTAGAAGGCTGATCTATATGTAAGGAAGAGTTACTAACAGAACCATCTGCCTGTCCAACAGCTGAAATTATATATAAAAGCTTTCACTCTGACTTCACAACCAACTGATAGTCTGTTGCTCCCACCCCTGCAACTCTAAAACCTATAAAACTGCAAGCTGGCTTCTGCTACAAGTGCTGCTTCTGTCATCATGTCAGCCAACTCAATGGATCCATGTCTCAGAGGTGCCTCTTTGTAAAAGGGTGCCTGTGGATGACCAGGGTCAATATAAATAGCTGCTTTTCAATATGACAGTACAATCAGGATAGAAGCTGTCTCCTTTCTACCCTTACTAAAAATGATGTATACATAAAATCCTAGGACCAAGCACACTAGGTTGAACAAAAATCCAACTATTCCAACATTTTATGTCTGTTAATTACCAGTAGTGGATGTTCAGAAGCGCAGCAATCTGTGGCTTAGGCAATCTTGTCCAGACCTGCTGGTAGCTGGGTGGGTTACCAAAATCTTCAAGCTAGACTGGAGGCCAGTTGTTGACAATTCTTGAGAATATACAGAGATTGCTGTTATCATTTTAGAGTACAAATAATTTTTTTCCTACTTTTTAGAGGTCTGAGATGATACCTGCAACTCATCTAAATGGATCCTATTTGTTCTTCATTGCCCACAGCACTGAATAGTTTTCCTCAAATCCTTTAATGGGCTTCAATCTGAGAGGTGAAAGCAGATGCTTTACCATGAGCTTTCTGGAACTTGTGCAGACAGACTAGCTCTGGAAACACCTGCAAAATGTTAAAAGAACTGTTAGGTGAATTGGGAGAATTCGAGGAACCTGAACCAGCACTGGCAACATCAACATTCTCTGCTGGTGATGAGAGAGAAAAACTATTCACTACCTACATTTGCCCTTGCAGATGGGTGTTTCTAAGAGCAAAAGTGCTAAGCCCTGGCATTTGTAGGATGGTTTGGAGATTGTGGAGCAGGCTCCAGGAAGCTTGCCAGTCCCAACACCGCCCAGCCAGGTGACAATCTGCAATGAGCACAGAGCAGCTCCTATGTAAACTAGACATCTCATCTAATTTAAGGGGTATCCATAGACAAGTATTTGGCAGGTTCAGCAGAGAAATTTGACCTGGAAAGTGAAGTGTCTTTCACCTGTATAGAGGCAGTGCCTAAGATGGAAGGAGCAGGGAATGGGGCAGGGTTATAGGAGCATTCGGGGCAGAGTGATTCAGCCTGCTGAACCTGCCTGTCATGGCCCTGACATAGAAGAACTCTTCCACCATGAAGTAAAGCTATCAAAGGTAAGAGGATTTCTTTGCAGTCAGCCAGGGTAAAAGAAGGGATAGATGAAGTTTTCTGCCCAATGTTATTGTGAGTCGCTACCAACAACACTAATGGGCAACACAGCAAATCTCAGTCACAGGATTTTCTTTAAACATCTCCGTCACTAGTAAGCTCAGGGACACAGACTGAAAAATACAAATGCAGTTATGAATTCCATTAGTTTTTCTGAAACCAAAGGAAATTTGCCACCAGTGAACAAATTTTGCTCCTAGTTACAGTGATGTAACTCCAGGAAAGCTAAGCTAACATAGTACTACTAACTCACGTACAGGAAGAATCTGCTCTGAGCTCCTGAAATGCATGTTAGGCTGTGCTGAACAGATAAAACTATCTCACTACATTGAGTAAGAGCAAGAGAGAGAGAGAGGGACCTTTTATGATGTTCTATCCATTAAAAAGAAACCCAAACACACAGCTTATTTTTATAAATAAATGTGTTACCTGAAAAATAGTTGCACACACTCATTTGCATAGGATTTGGTATACATCTGTGCTCTTCAATAAATTATTCCAAACCTTGAGTACTTAATATAATTAATGTCAATATGCTTGGCTTATTTGTTATAAAAGAAAAGCATTTCTAATTAGCCTTTTTGATGTGTAAAACTTCAGTATTTCTCCTTAGTGTCTTCCAAATCAGGTTCCTTTTTTACACTCTTGCACAAAGAGAGAGTGTGAGGCTTATGCACCACTTCAGTTTTATTCTGAAGCTGGTTTAAATTGCATGTACATGATAACTAGGCCTTGAGCTGGTCCTCAACATGGGGTGAGGTTCACCTGCTACAAGCAATGTCAGAAGTCCACATATAGTATAAACTGGCCTTGTGACAAGTCAAACATTCCAATTTCCTATTAAATTCAACCAACAATTTGCATGTTTCCATTTATTATAGTGACACATACAACCTACTTTTCAACCGAAGCAAACCCTACTTGCCTTCACTGAACTTCTGGAGAGTCTTTGGGAAGAACAAAACCTTCACAGCAGTGACATTCAGAGGCCTATCACAACATGCCAGTGACACAAGTAAATCTCAAGCAGTAAAAGAGAGTACAACTGTGGTGAGCTGCCTAGATGTAGCAATGAAGAAGGTCAAGGTCAGCACCTTTTTGTACCAGTCAACCCTGCAGAAAGGCCAGACGAATTAAGAAGTTTTTGCCAAGCCAAAGGATTGGTCCTATCAGCAGCAACTAATAGGAGGGTGGAAAGTTGAGAGCACAGACTTCAGTCTCTTACCACTTACCCCTCTTTTTCTTGGGAGAAACTCAGCACTGAATTTACATTTAGGTAAAACCATAGTAAAAGACTGACCAGATGCCTGTTGGAGGCAATGGTAATATTTTCCCTTTACTCTGGGTCTTGGATTAAGCTCTAAATGAGAGCAGAGCTAGATCTGATCTGTGGAGGCATACCGGAAAAAGAAATTGTACTTCTCTATTAAACTGGACAAGAAAAGTGTTTATTGAGTGCTGAATAAGATGTGAGATTCCATGCCAAGCTCAGGTTGTTTTTCTTTCCCATGTAGCTCTCATTTAACACAAAGAAGCTTATTCTCCATATCATGGGGCCCTTGATCCTGAGCAATAAATATAGTATCTTCCCTAGAAGCATGAAGGCCCTGCTTTATAGCCTTGGCAAGAGAGTGTATATTGGCCTTGTTGGTTGATTAGTTAATTCAAACAAGAATAGCAAATTCCTAGAACTTTGGCCAAATTAACATCTTTTTGGCTGCTCCAATGAGCTAATATTGTTGTGGAAACCTGGAAGCAGTAGTCAAGTCTTTGATGATTTATTTAGTAGGAATCATCTAGTAGCTAATTGTCTGCAATTTTTAACCTCATTCATGTGCACTGCTGATTCTTCTTCCAGCATCTGCAGTTTTCTCCTTAAGCTTTCTTACATCTCTGTACATAACATTTCCAGACGGCAGTTCAACTTTATCACAAATATTTGTATGAACTTGCCAAACCACATCCAAGATCTTCAGACTCAAAAGTAAAAGATACAATCATCCTCAGAGGGCACCTCACCCTTCTCCACCCAGACACATGAAAAAAACCCAGCTTTAGGCTCTGACATTTTACATTTATAATGAGTCACAGCTTAGGTTTTGGTGTTTGGTTTTTTTTTTTTTTGTGTTGGAATTTTCACCTTTCCATTCCTCTCCTGGATTTTTTGCCTTGAATCCATGTCAAAAGAGAGAAAACACTGGTGAGCCATGTAAAAGAACCATCCACCTTTTCTGTCTGTACTGCAGATCTTACCATCTCTGTAGTACTGGCCCTGGTGAACCTGTCAGTCACTGCAGACATACCATAGGAAGAACGAGTGATGACTAGGCAGGGAGCTTTTGCCCAGGAGTACAGAAGACTTTTGTACCACATTGGCAGCAAGTCTTAGCATAGATCAGGGTTAACAAAAATGCTCAAGACATTTGATGGCTGTAACCTAGATCTTCCTGGGTAAGTTCAAAGAAGAATCTGATTCACTGTGTGGTTCTGTTTCCACCATGGTTTAAAGATGGTCCTGATGTCTGTTAAGTCATACAAATATAACAGTTCTAGTCAGATTTCTGGTTAATCTCATGTGATTCTTCATGAGATAGAAAGTTCTTCCTGTTCATTTTCTGCATTCAATTATTCTGGTTCATGATTCAGCAATTGTCACAATTGTCTGTTTTGGGGTGGCTTCATGCCATGAGTGGATGAAGGGCTCTTTATGCCTGGTTTCTGTCTCCTATTTGTATGTTTATGAAGAAGCCTGGGTCCTGGTCCAAGATGGAAGATACTCTATTCGGGCAATATTATCACCATCATCTACTATGATCCATGCCTGTGGGAAGATATTTTTAAAAAGAGTAAGTTCTATTTTGCTAATGTAGCCATTGTTTAAATGTAAAATATAATTAGAGTACCCACCCAGGGTGTATGTTGTTGTGTAATTTTATAATACTACGTCTAGATGAGTGTTGGCATTCTACCTACGTACTTAACCACACCCAGGAATGCTGGTATTACACAATTACACACATCCTGTTGACTAATTACATAATAATTAGTATTTTTAATATTCAGAGATGCACTCAAATCAGTTATGCAAGATTTTATGTCACTTCAAATTAAAACCAAAACATAACAAATACATGTAGTGAACCATGCTGTTCAGATAGCTTACTGAGCATGGACTTATCTTCTAGCAGACAGCACATAATACTTCATACTTCATACATTATAAACACATTTGGCAGACCCTCCCTCCCTCACTGTAACTTTGGGTTACACCTGCTTTATAAAACTGTTGAAGTAATTTTGTATTCAACACAGTTAGAATTTCTGTAGCCTGCCTACTTCTGAGTTATGATCACTTATCATGACCAGAGATAATTTTTGGCTGAAAAAGTACTGTGATGTGCCTGGTGAAGGAAGATTGTTCTTTACAATGGCAATTCGGGAAGGAATCTGGAAAATGCACTTTAAGATAGCAATTACCTACAATAATATCCCAGATACTGTTGTTTTAAGAAAGCACTACTGATGAGCCCGAGCCACTTGGATTTGGAACAGATTTTCCACAAGCTTGAGTGGAGTGTCTTCATCTGGGCTCTTGGTTCTCATGATGGAGATAAGAGGCCAGATGCAAAGTCTGGCTCACCATTTGAATTTGGGGGCTTTCAGATCACAGACTTTTTGTTGCAATCATGGCTTACAAGTACTTAAAAAAATGTTTATGTAATGTACCTTCTAAACTTGTTGTTAATCTTAATTCAGTCAAAATTCACAGAAGAAGACATAGAGGCCAAGCCCTAGGTCTTGCCTAGGGCATAGTTTTATTAGCTGCCATGTACCAAGTGGATCGTATATGATGTTTCAACGGTGTTTCTGGCCTGTCATCGTTAGTTTCCCTGGAGTCCCCAGTTGTGCACATAGACCTTTACGATGGAAAAGAGGGAAAACACGGACTGTGTTTATTCCCACCCCCAACTATGTGTTTGTTGGGCAATGGTAAAGAGCAACAAACATTTTGCACATGACTTAATTTTTTTTTTCTTCATGTATTTGATCTTTAACTTTTCAGTTATTGTGGTGGCAAATGATTTTTCAAGGCCTTGAGAACAAATCACTGCCCAGGAGTTTCTTGTTGGACTGTTTCTCTACTTATGGGGCAAGAGGTTATAGTGCAAGACCAGCTTTTTTACTGAAGAGTAACTTTTTGCTGCCCTGGTAAGTTAAAAATTGGCATTTTAATCAAAACATTTGGCCCTGCCAGGCAGCTATTTTTTAGCAAACCAACACCTCTATGAAAGCAAACTGAGGCTGTTTGGACGGAGCAGGATGTGAGACTGCTGAAGTAAACAATATTGCTCAGTTCAGGGACACATACAAGGTAGCTTCACAACTGCCCCCTCCCCAAAGCCTCAGCAACCCCTTTTCTCTACCCCAAATATCAGCAATAAAGTCAGTACAGTACTGCACTTCCCTGCATCTGAAAGATACTTAAAAAGATGCCAACTTTTTGAATTTGTAAGCAGGGCTTCTGTTACTTCTAAAGGCTGTTTTTTTACATTCACTGCTTTCTCACCTGGTGTGCTTTGCCCATGACTCTGGCAGACAAGAAATTTCTGAGGGACAGGGGAACCATCCTCACCTGTATACCCTGGTCACAACTGGCAAGCACGCAGCAACCTGATTTCACACTGAGAACCAGTGTTTCTTCTGTGAGAAGCTGCTTGAGAAACTGTTCTTCAAATGTGAAGCCCCAGTTGACACGATTGGTCAAATCCCTCTTTTCCCTTCTTTTCTAAAGAAAAACAAAGCTGTAATGAACTTATGCACTTTCCAATTTCCCCCCAACAGAAATCCTGTGGCTCATTTACATATATTATGAACAGTATTTCATTATTGAAAATAATCCAAAACAAAAAATTGCACCTGGCCGACAACGTAAGACCAACTTGCTTCCTGATGTGATTTTAAATGGCTGAGATATTAAAACACTGAAAAACGGGGTTTATAATGGAAATACTGACAGACTATTAACTATAGCGGCACTGCTCTAATAAATGGAATAGCCTGTCGTAATCTCTAGTTCATAAATATGCAAATACGAGGCAGAGGATTTGCTCCAAAGGATGTCTCTATAATTTTAACTGACCTTTACTGATACTAAATGAGCCTGTTGCTTCTGGTTTTGAGCATTAAATAGAAAGTACAGGGAATCCTGTTTCACTGTATTCAAGGCCCACCCCAGCTCCCATCAGCACCAATGGCAAAATCCTGACTACCTTCAACAGGAAAAAATCTGGCCCCAGAACATCTAAAATGTGAGATGCCTGGCATTAAACTGAACTCTTGACTGTATTTTAATTCTGTTCTCATCTGTGTTAATTATTATTATATTAATTCTTCTGTTTGGGAGAAATTAAGCACACATTCACCCCATGTGTCAAAGAGCTTGACCTGCCAAAAGGCACTCACTTGTTCAGTGATAAACAGATCATCAACACAATGATATAAATGTTGAATTTTAGCCAGTTTCCTGTTCTGGACCAAATGGAGGTAAATCCACTGACTTAATATTTAATAACCTAAATGTAATTTCTTTTTGTGCCTCGCATTGCACAGTGAAGAACTGGATGGCTAGCAGTTTTGCAGATTCCCAACCCCTAATTATTTTAAGCTATTCATCCTGGTATCTGTCCATTGATGCTCAGCCAAATTGCCAGCAGGGGAGAGATCTGTCCAATCCAGGAGCTAAATGAGTCACTGAGAGTCAATCTGTTTTTTTCCCTTGCTGCTGGGATTTCCTTGGGTCCTGGCCTCTCTCTGCTCCAATCACACACACAGCTCCAGGCGTGGGTCCTCTTTGGCTTCAGCTGCCTCCTGTCTCCCCATGTCTGCTCTGCTCATCACAGCTGTTGATGGGTTCTCGCCGGCTGGCCACAGAAGACCAATACTTCCATCACACCGCTTTTACAGCTCTTGCTCTGAAGGAAAATGAAGACATCTTGGCCTTGTTGAATTTGCTGCTGAAGTAATACATCAGGTATCTAAATGGAAAGCAAACCACATGAATAAAATGTGTCATCTGGGTTAGATACTAATTTATTTGCCTTAAGTTCTGGGAACAATATTTGCACTTTTTCCAGAGAACTCGGTTAAGTTCCATAGAAACTGAATACTAATATGATTTTTGCAGCATGGAAAACAAATATGAAACAGAGAAAAAAGAGACTCATCAGAAATATTAGCTGCTCAGTATTAAAATATCTGACAATGCTACGAATACAATTTATGAACAGGAACATTTAGAGCCTAACTATTCACTAAAAAGCAAATTCCTTGCTTCCTCCCTTTTAGGGTCAGGATTCAATTACACAAAAATATGCAGCAGACTTAAGGACTGCATGTAAGATTAAGATAACTGGTATTTCATGGTAAATGATTAAATTAGCTGACACAGTTTTATCCTGAACTTTGCCATTAAAACTGACATTTTTGTGCCACGCACATTGTAGGCTGCTGGTAATCTAAACTGCCTTTCTTCTTTCAAAGACTTTAAATAGCTGAAGAACTCTTGTTCTTTACTCTATTCGCAAATGTGTGGAAAATACATCTACATCATAACAAGAAGAACTAAGCACAGGACTTTTTTTTTCCTCATCTATCATACAAGTACCTTAAGAAAACAGCAAGCAAGTTCCAAATGCCCAGATTCAGCTCTGTAACATGCACTTTAATCAAGTCATTTATGTGACTCCACAGAGATGACAACATGCTGTCCTCCTCAAAGTAAGTAAAAATAGAGAAATGACAGAAGCCTCTCACTAAAAGTTTAATTATTCCTAGTATACAATTTTAAACCACTCTATGTTTACTCCTTTTCAGGCTCGCTTTTTTATGATGGCAGGGAGTTATGGGAATAATTCTGATAGAAAACAGAGTTAAGAATGGATGAATGAAATGTTGTCATAACTGGTGGTTGTAGTCACTGCCCTTCAGTTGAGCTAGCTGGGAAGGAGCAACTCAACTCCTCTGTGAAGATACTCAGCCTTCAAAGCAAAGTGCAGGCACGTGTCATCGCACACAGCAAAGGCAAGGCCAGTCTGATCAGAGCCTTGAACTATGAGAGAAGTGTATCTTCTGAGTATTGCACTGAGAGACCATCAGAGCTGGATGGGAAGAAAAGCCACAGAAGCACTACAGAAATGAAGAAACGTGGCAGGAAATGCAGACAATGCATCCCTACATGAGGCCAAGGGTGAGCATAAGGAATGGGCTCTGGCTGAACGAGGTCTCACAAGGCAATGGGATAAAATTTTTCTATTCTTCTAGTTGTTTGACTTGTCTTGTAGTCAAAACCCCAGATCTTTATGTGTTTACAAAAAAAGGACAGAGTTACATGGAAGTAGTATGTGACTCTCACCAACACTTTCTTCTCATAATTAGAATAATCTAGAATATCGCAAATTTTTAGCTAGCTGTAAAGTTCAAAAGAAGTAGCTCTAACAATACAAAAGCACAGGGACTGCAATACTGGTCCAGAACAGTGGTCCAGCATGTCCAGTCTTTCTCAGTCAGGAGCCTTACACACTTGTGAAAATGATGCAATAGGAATGACAATTATTATTATAGAATAATCTACCTGAATGGGACACTTAATTCCCTACTCACAGGCTCCCAAAGTGGAATCTTTACGAAGAAGTCATGCATGCACCATATTATACCTCTTTCTGTGCACTGGCACAAAGATAAAAAAAATCTCCAAACATTGACTATACAATTTGGAGGGGTGAAGACATGTCTCTGTAGTTCAGCTTTTAGTAACCAAGGTCTCTGCTGAAACAGGTAGTGGAAGATCAACAGACACCAGAAAAATTGTGGGTTTTATTCCAGCAGAGAATTTGGCCCTTTATTCTTAGGGCAGACTTATCAGATGCGTGTGCATAACAGGAACGCTATGGCAAAGTTTCTGGATTCCTTGTTATCCATAAACAGTTGAGCAAGACTTTGGACTCTTTTTCACATCTTCTATCAGTTCTAGTAAAGAAGAAACACAGCTTTTTACACAGTATCTTCCCCAGGAGTTAAAAATTGCAGTTATACAACACTCACACAGTCATACTACTATCATAAAAGGATGACTTTCAGTGAAAGGAAATGTCCACAAAGACAGTTTCATTGTTTGAGAACTCATGCAAATGCTGAACAATGAAACTCAATCTGATTATCAAAAAATCAGACCTGTATGACCATCTCACAAACTGTGTTATTCAATTAAAACTTCTCAGCTCTCCTACATAATTTCTTGGCTTTTATATATTGTGCAAAAGATACAGCTACTTTTACTTCTCTTTGTATGTTTTAAACTTTGAAAACCTTTCACAGCAGAGGTTATATGAATCATCTAGCTTTTCCCATTCCAAAGTGTTTCACTGATCATTCATTATTAACAGAGTAAAATGAAGATAGCTATGATAAATTTTGATCTATTTCAAAGTATTAGAAAGGATATGAAAACATCTTGTTCATAGTACTAACTTTTAGATGACATATGAGGGTACAGCCCCAGTTTTTTCACTGTCACATACAGTAAGGCTCTTAATAACCCAATCACTTATTATTACATTTTTTCCCATTCCTAGGCAGTAATAGTTTCAGCCTGTCTGCCATTTAGCAGAAATGTATTCAAACAATATAACCATGGAGAGACCAGATGTTAGTGAGAAGAAG
Organism: Haliaeetus albicilla; assembly: GCF_947461875.1. Taxonomy (NCBI): domain Eukaryota; kingdom Metazoa; phylum Chordata; class Aves; order Accipitriformes; family Accipitridae; genus Haliaeetus; species Haliaeetus albicilla. The sequence continues at coordinate 17,608,666 of NC_091490.1, forward strand.
CCTGTCGATGTCAGAGATTAGGATCCTAACTAGTGTCTAGGTTTTTTCCTAATTAATGTATGTTCTCTGAACAGTTCTACATACATATATGGCTTGATGTGAATGCTCTTGAAAGATACTAAGAAGTCTGTGGCTGCTCTTAGATCTGGGAGTGATGTTTTTCAACACATCTCAGTAACTGGTGCTCTTTTACTAAATACACTGCAATGTAACTGTGCACAAAACTTGAAAATACCATGAGAAAATAATCCTTTTCAAGTGGCTCAACACAGGAATGAAACACAACCTAAAGAGGAACCATGCTAATCCAGAAAAAAGAAGGAACTGGCTCATTTTAGTGAGTCAAGATCCTAGATACATCTTGCTGCTTTTAATTTGGCTATCCAGACAGATGGGCTAGACTGAAGTTAGCCGGGCTATTTGAGATGTACTCCACCACTGAAAGTGTTTGGAAAAAGCTGATGTACTATTTTACTCATTCACCTCTTAAAATGCTTTCAGTTCCACTACAGCCCCCCTGAGCCTGGGTTCTCCAGGGTCAGAGAGGGTCAGGCCTATGTGTAAGGGAAGCAGACAGGGACAGAAGCCGTGCAAAGCTGGTCATGGACTTAATAAGGGCTTGATTCTGTACCAATGAAATCAACGGGAGTTTGGCTCATGTTTGCAATGGGAGGTGGATCAACGCTTTATGCCAGCTGTTCCCTGCTGGGTAGGGATAATCCCTTTGAAACAAAATATTTAACTTGTTCTCACTCTGTTGTTGCAAGAGGGCTTCCCATGATAATGCTTTCATGAGAATTAAAAGGTGTGTCCCATTTTTTCTTCCAAATACCCCCCCTCACTCCTGTAGTATATATTTGCTGATCAAAAAAAAAAAAAAGAGAAACCTGCTGTTAACTGTGTAGGTTTACAAAAAATGAAAAACACCACAGCAATGAGATACAGGGTGGATCATCTGTTTGTTCTGCTAGCCATGATGGCACTTCTCCTTGCAGTTTCCTCAGTCAGAAGACGCAGCAAGGAGGCACGTTAATTCAAACAGCTACAACTGAGGTGGGATCCCATGGGCAGAAGTAAAATAGCTGAGGTCCCTGCAGGCAAATAAGAATGTAATAGAAAAAATAAACTGCCAAGAGTCATGAAGGGAGTCATGAAGAACAGAATGTGGGAACAGTATCAGAGAGACAGGAGCTAAGGGAGGACAGCATTAACAATAAAATCAGACATGTGTGTCCTGCAGTCTGGATCCCAGTACAGCATTTAGTCTCAGTTGCTGTTTCTGTGTTTTGTTTCTATGTTTTACAGAGGAAATGAGGTTCTGAAACATGGCTGAACCTGCTCAGGTTGCTCTACAGATCAACAGAACACTGTGGCTACTTCTAGCCCCTGCATGTGTTAGGCAAGTTCAAAAACAGTGTGAAAGTTGGGCCCATTTACCCAAGCTTTCAGTTTGGTTCACTCCCTCTCAGCCCTCTGGCTGATATCCATTTGGCTAACAGACTTGGAACATAAAGTCTGCAAAGTTTTATAAAGCAATTATTTAATTTAAAAAGTCTCTTCCATTGCACTCTAATGAGATTTCCATAAAAATACAGTCCTCCACGTCCTCCTGGGAACTTTAGTTTACTCTGTAAACCATGACACTTTTTGAAAAGCTCTAGAAGATGTCAAGAGAGGAAACTTCCAGAAACAAGAGTTGTTTGGTCTCAGAACCAGAGTTACATGCTCCAGAAGCAGAAAACGTATGGAATCGTTTGAGCTTGAGAGACTGTGACATTTTTATAGAATGAAAGGAGGAACTGAGAGATACAGTGACAGAGCCGGGAGCTGCATCTGTCTGGATGTTCCACGGAGCATTCTCCTTATAGATTTTTATGGCTCTCCTAGCCCTAATATTAAACGCTTGACCTTTTTGTCAAATACTATTTTAGATTATTAGGTTGGATGATTAGTTACTAAATATACCATCTATAGTAAATAGGGAATTGTGTAGTCCGATGCTTCAGTCTCAGACCTTTCAGGTATTGTTCCCTTGGCATTTAACGTTAGAACATTGAGTCCCCTTATATTAACTTAAGCCACTTGGTAAGCAAGAAGGGCACAGCATTTTCACACATGGCATAGGGATTTCTGAGGTAGCACTATTAGAAAGGGGATGTCTTCTTTCCCTTGCCTCCCCCCGCTAAACTGATAGCTTTAAGAAGAATGCTGTAAATATTGTGAAGTCAACTATAACTAGGAGCCAGCTCATGTCAAACGATACAACTTAGTCTACTGCCTACAAAGAAGTGCATTTACCTTTTAAAGTTCTGTAAACCAGCACTTTGCAAATGACTCTGCCCTGTGCCTCTCTTCCCTGTGAACTCTTCCATTCATCCTCTCCCCTCCCCAGTACAATGTCCCCATGTTGGAAGCAGAATTAATCATTTGCTTTTTCACCTCTCCCTCCCAGCACCTTTGTAGCCCCAGTTTGGAAAGCCCTGCTGTAAACTTAATGCCGTCCTCCCATAACTCCCACCTCAAATATTGGGATTTAAAGGTATGTGGTTACAGACAGCATGACTCTGAACTTGTGAATATATATAATAGTTTTGGAAGACAAAAAAGATCAAAATTCTTCCTGGAACTTAAAATGGTTTTAATAGGAATAGAACAAAATGCTAGTGCAGAAACATCTATCCACCTTAGAGGACAAGCTGCATGAAGAAGAAAAAAGAGCCTTATTACTAAATACTGTGGAGGATATTAAGAAGACCACCCCATGGAGTCCATGTAATATATTTAGAGTGTACAAATTCAGCCTGCACATAGAGAGATTTAAGATTTGGGAAACTGATTCCTCACTACCAGCAAGTGACAGAACTGCTTTATTTTTCAGCAGACTAGATCTGGTTCTGATCTCAGTCCTGAAATGTAAGACTGGTACAGCTCCAGTCATTTTAGGAGAATCATTCCTGCTTGACACCAAGGTTACAGTTGGTCTATTAGATTTAATAAAACCAGCTGTTCTAAATCCTAGCATAGATTTCCTCTTTGTTATTACAGAATGGTACTTGTTAGCCAAGCAAAACCCGAAGACTCACCCGTTTATGTGAACAGTGGATGAACAGACTAGACTGCAGGATTGGGCCTCAAATTCGCAGAGCTGTAATTATATTTTCTTTGATTATGGACTAGTGTGATGGAGGCAGCCTATGCACAAATCAGGTAACACTACTTTTCTTCCTGCAGTTTGATTTCTTGGCAATTAAAATGGGTGTGTTTGAGAACGACAAGAATTAGGAAAAACCACTTGAAAGCCCAGCCCGTCTAAAATCACAGTGTCTGAATGGTTAATGAACAGTGAATCTTAGCTATGAGCACCACCATGATCCTATAACTGTTGTACACTTTGGTCTTTAATAATAATAATAAAATACTACTGAAGCTGGAGATACTCCACTGCAGTTAAAGCATGGTTATTTAGCGAACAATTACTTCCAAAATAAACTGCTGAAAACCTGCTGTGCTCCAGCATCTGCCAAATTGAGCTCCTCCTGTCTCCCCTCTTTCCAGATGCCCTCTGTGTTGCTTACTTTACCTCTTGGCACACACCAATGCGGTGACATGTGACGAGGTGAGGCTTAGGGCAGTTCCTAGTCATTGCTTCCAGAACTGGAAAGAGGTGGGACAACTCTGCAGTACCAAACAACAGCAACCTGCAACCGTGGAGTTGCAGCAGCCGAGAATTTGCTCCCCAGGCATGGTACAGATACGTGCTGATCCCAGAAAGCCACATAACAGGAAAGCCTGGTTGCAGGCACAGCAATCCCACCTGTTAGGTGTTGCATTACAGAATTGTGTCTTGGAAGACTTGGACATTCATTCCTTGATTACAAGGTATGTCTCTACAGCACAGGGCAACACTGGGAAAGCTTTTTTGGCCTAATCACAAGAATGAGCACTTGCACGTTTATCTTAGTGCTCTGTTCCCAGCTGCTACACCCAACTCATTGAACCCACCTGCTTCTGCTACCTTTATACCTTGAAGTTTATGTCTGCCCTAGCTGGAGATCTGAACTTCTGAAATCTATAGGCAAAGTGGTGAGTGATTCAAATGCCCTTTTATATATCTATCTTGATGTAAGTATACTCAGTCTTTGGCCATGTTCGGCTCCCATGTAAGTAGGTGCTGAAATGGGCATGAAGATGGAAAAGCAGTTAATAAGAAAAGACAAAGTAAAATAGTTGTGTCACATATAAGATCTTCAATAGTTCTTTTTATTGCTGCCACTCCAACCCTTTTGTCTAAGCTATTGACACAAAGGAGATCAAAAAATATTTTTTAGAACACAGCAGGTTCACTGGCACCATTTAAGAATTTGGCTCAAGAAGTAAAATCACTGTTTATGCCATAGCTGGCTGTGGTCCATTGGTTTTGCTACATTACCAAATCTTTTTGCTAAAGAAAAAGAATTCTAATTCTATGTAATTACAGTATTGCCTTGACCCTTGAAGTCCATGGAGCAATTCCAGGACTACATGAGTGCAGAGCAGAACAAGAATGTAAAAACTGTTATGATGTTGGTGCTTAGAACAGAGAGCTATATTTGCTGAAGGCTTCTGTAATGCTCTGGATCGAAGATAAAAAAGCGGTATATGCATAAACCAGTTTCAAACACATGATGAAATTTGCCATCTTACCCACTTATGTCCTAAATCAGTAATTTTCTAGTCTGTATGACTTATCAGAGGACTTCTGGAGTAGCATTTTATTTGCATAAATTCCATTAGCTGTAACCAAGAAAAGCCACTTCTAAAACAGTGTTACATTGATGGGTTTTTCCTGAATAGGTTAAGGTGAAATAATGGAAGTTAAACACAAAGTCCGTAGCAGGAAGTCAGTGTACGCCAAGGGTCCTGGCACCTAGATGCAGCAGGCCAGACCATGACAACTCCTCCAGCTGAAAACGTCTATAGTTAGTTAGCTGTCAATCACAAAGTAGGACATAAAGTTCTTCTCAGTAGTTAGTGGACATTAGCCAGTTATCTGTAGAAAATTATGTGATTCATTCTCAGAATTGGAATTAGGAAACAACTGCATTTCACTGAATCAGTCCATGGTCCCAATTACTCCAAAGCATGCCATGCCTACTCTCCCTCTCCTATCTGAAGGATCATGTTTCTCAGCATACCCAACAACATCTACTGACTCCCACAGGTAGCCTCAATGCAAAATCTCTCTCTTGAGAGAGAGGGAACTATTCCACATCTATGATTGACTCTAAGGAGAAATCAAAATTCAGATTCCATCTCTAGAAGACCTTTTCACAGCTGTACCATTTCAGCTTTTGTTCTCATACTGCATGGTTTTCAAGCACAACTTATCAATTGTGATATATCTTACAACCTCCCATAGTCAATCAGACTTGTAGATGTTTGCCCTCTTCAATATTTCCCAAGGAGTTTAAATGGTTTTAGTTGGTATGGAACAAACACACATGGATATCTGATACAAATCATTATAGCCTTTGGCTAAAACATGTTGTAGCTGTGGGCTCATTTTCCTATGGCTAACCATTTTTTTCCATTACATCTAGCAGAAAGGATAACACAGGCTACATTTGCTGAGAAGCAGTTTTCTTATAAATCAGGCCAAAGCACAGTGGCTCGGCTTCCTCAACTAGGATCTTCAGGTCTGCACTGCAACCAGACATGTCCCAGGCACCATCTGCCCGTCTGAGCAAATGTCAGCACAGTCACTCCTCTGTAGCCAGGACGCCTTGAGAAAACAGTTAGTCATGCTGAGAAAGTCTAATCTCCTTGGTCACAAAGTTCTAATGATAATTATAACAGGTCCATAGCTCAAAAAATCGAGAACATACATGTATAAGGACAGAAAATAGACACATGGGAAGTGTAAGGTGTTATAGTTGCTGGTATTAACACAATGTGTTATATTCTGAAAAGAAAAGCATAGCAAATGTCTTTTTAAAACACAAAAGCAAGAACTTTGCCTTTACACACTGATGTTTCTAAGCTATTTATGCTCAGTCCAGCTCCTGTCAGCTTATCACAAGCTGCATGTTTTCATTGCAATCTACTGCACAGCATCACTCCAGCTCAGCTGGCATTTGTGTTATGAGAAAACAAGATGGATTTCACTAATTTGTTTCACTCCTACCCTACATCAATCCCTGTACGTAGAACACCCTTTCTCTCTAAAACATTGGTGGGATGGTAGTGGTGGGCCAACTTCAACACCTCACTCATCTGGCTCCTCCTCTGCTTAGGCACCTGTCAGCCCCCGTGTTTTTGGTGCAAAAGGCACCATTTTTTGAGGCCTGAGTGTTTCACTGGAATGATTTATGTCTTGTCCACCAAATATCACAGCAGGGAAGGGAGAAAGGTCAAATGGCCTTACTAATAGGGCTTTATTTTGAAAAGTCTTCCAGTGGTGCATCTGGGGCCTCCAGGACACCCTCCCTGTGGTTATGTTGAAATGGCTGAGGAAGGTGAGTTAACCAGATTCTGCAGTACTTATTTTACTTCTACTATTACAGCTGAGGCACATGACAGGCATATGTAGTCATTTCAGTGCGGTTTTCTCATTGCTGATGGCATAAAGGAAGCACACAAAACCTGAACAATACAATGATATGTTTTTAAATAAGAAGCAAAGATTTTTCAAGACTAGGTACCTTATAAATCGCTATTAGCAAATCTGTATACCAACCAAAGATATGTATTGATGATACACTCCAAAAAAATGGCTGGCCACTTAGGCTAAATCTTATTTGGCACAGTACAGGTTGGAGCTCCAGATGGACATAAGCCTGGGGGGAAAGACATGTCTGCCTACAGCGTAATTGTTAATACCAAAGTAAGATTTTGTATCTTCTCCATTCCACATCTTTGTCAATGGGTTCTCCCTCCCTTTTTCACAAAGAGGTCACATCACTTCACCTGTTACTTTCACTGGTTCATTAAACCAACTAAGCGATTACCCATTTGTCCCTCTGATCTATTAAGGCAGGTCTCATTGTGAGACCTCTGCAGATGATCAACTGTGCAGAATGTTCTCACTCTACAGCTCTCAGGACTAAAATTTTTAAACTATGTATAAGTTTACTCTTCCAGTTAATACGCAGATTATATGTTCTGATTAGCGATGTTAACAATTTTACAGAACAGGCGGGAAATTTCTGTCATGATATGGTTACATGACTTCATACAGACCCACATACATACACATACTTTAACACATTATTTTAACTTAATATTGCTAATTCTCCCTGTGCTTTGACACTGCATCTGAGTCAGACCAAAGTCCAGACATGATGTCTGCTTCCTGTTTGCTGTTACACATTGCTGCTGTGGCAAAATGGCTGACAGGAGAGAAGAAAGTCTTTGAAGTGTTCTGACAACCTCTGTCAAGAAGATCCCAGAAGCACAGATAAATGTTTTTTTTCTCCCAGGCCTCACAGCTTAAAGTGCCAAAGGGTTCACCGCTGTTACCCTTCTTATTCAAAACCCATATGAAACCACTAGAGGATGTTGTGAAATGGCATAGGCTACAATGTCATCAATATCCTGATGACACCAACTTCTACGTTTCCTTTTCATTGAAGCCATATGTTACAGCTTCCTTGTGTCTGGCAGAGATAAGACATGGATGAAAGCCAGTTCGCTGAGGCTTTCTCTAGATAAGATGAAGGTAGCGTATGGGTTTGGCAAGGGAAAAGTGTTTTGAGTTGACATAAATCTGCTTTCAAAGTTGAGGGAGATTCCCATTGTCAAAATGTACAAGGGATTTACCACCTCCTACCTTATCCTGGAGTCCCAGCTACAAAAGTGACCCACATCCATTTGTCTCTTGCTAGACTTTACTTACTAAGTGCTCACTGGGTTTCAGTTGACCAATCTGTTGTTGACCAGGCTCACAAGGTCGGTGCGGGCCCTATTATGTCTTTGTCACTACTTTCAGACGTTGTCTAGCCTATCCATAAAGGTATCCAGTGACAAAGACTCTACCCCTTCCCGATCTACTGCAGTATGCCACCAGATTCCTAACAGAATACCAAGTATTTCTTAATGATTAACTGACATCTTTCTTACTGCAATTGAAGCCTATTGTTACTTACTATCCCCCAGGAACACAGAAAAGGATTATTCTCCTTTTCTTTGGAGCCCTGTTTCTCACGTAGTTGAAAACCTACATTATGTTCTTTAAGACTCCTCTTGTTTAGGTTAGACAACCCCAGATCATTCAATCTTTCCTCACAGATCAATTTTTTTTTTTAGACCTCTGATTATTCTTTTTTGCTCTCTTCTCCAGCTGGACTGTATTTTTTGAAATGCAAGCCCCAAAAGAAGGTCACAATAAATCAAGTGACTTTTTAAGCTTCTATTAGATATAGGTAGGCAGCAGCACTGTTTCTGCTCCAGGCCCTTCTGGCATATTTACTGGGTGGAGGATCTTTGCTTGTTATCTCTTCTGCAATATGATAGTATGCAGCTTAGCTGCACTCAGCGCCCCCCCAACAAAATTACGCTTAGATAGCACAGGGACACACAGGTCAATGCAAACCCAATAAACTCTATGCTCATTTTCCAAATTCACAGCAACATTTTGGGTAACATCAGGTTCCTCTAAGATGTCCATCTTGTTTTGCCTGCAATTCAGAGGTCTCCTCTTAATTGTTGAGCCTCCCTCCCATCAGATCAGCTTTCTCTGACCTTAGTTAGTCCCACCATTAAGTGGAACCTTTCTGCTATAAAGCATTCTGTCCTGATTCTCTCTCGTGTTCAAAGCTGCTGACTCTTCCAAAAGCTTGAGTCTTTATCGCTCCTTTTAAAGCCTTTCTCTAGTCGTTGCAGAATTTTCCACTCTCCACATTTTTTTTTCCCCGCCACAAATGGAGAAGCAGGGGGAATTAATTTTCTCAGCCCATTTGACTAGATGATCATCGAGGTTAATAATCTACCACTGTCCCTCGGCTGGCTGGCATGGGACACGGCCCTGTCAGTTCTGCAATGCAGCCTTTCCACGAGCCCAGCTAGAAGCCATAAACTGGATATAGACCACATGTATCTACCAGCCACCACAAGATTGCCCTTAGTCATGTTGTGCTGGCGAGGGAAATGGTTTCATCCCTTTCAGAAGCAGACTTCATCATTTGCATATGTCTCTTGTCTTTTATTTCCACAGTGCTACACTGTCACTATGGGACTATTCTGGAAGCACAGAGGGAGCCTTCTCAGAAGCTTTGACTAATACAGGATAAGGCTGCTTGCTCTATTGCAGGGCAGAGAAGACTAAATTAAAAAGGACAAATTACATGTGTTCTCCATACTTTGCATGAGCTGCCAAAAGCATGCTGGCCTGAGTATATTGATGCCTGGCTTTCTTCAAGAAAAGTGAATCAGGGACATATTCTCTAATTTGGGCAAAGTAGCTCTGTAGGCAGAGCACTGCACCTCTTGGTAAGGCTCACTGCTGTGTCCAATAAAAACAGGGTGACTGAGAGAGTCAGAAACTCTTTGGCAAATAAGTAAAAGTAAGACTATATTAAATGAAGTTTGTAGAAGAACGAGGAGGATGACCAAACAAAAGCCATGCCAGTCACTTCTTAATTACTCTATCTGCTAAAGGGACAGGCAATATTTATGTAAATTACACAGTCTCCATGTAGCACAAAGAAGCTACTATTCTTCCTCCCTCTCCCTCAATGAAATTTATGATTCTGCAATTTATTAAATCCTTCTCTCACATGTGGAAATAAAAAAAATCTTTGAGACACCCCCAGAGGAGCACAAGAGGCAGCCAGCTGATGCAAACAGCATGCCAGGGTTTCATGCAGGAACTAGGAGAATTAAAAAGGAGAAGGAGATACTTTAGAAAAATTCCTGATAGTGTTGGTGTTCAGGTTAGGCTGCCCAAGGAGAGAACTAATGTGTTCTCAAATCATTACTGGGGATTTTTGGTGACCATGGTGCCATTCATGAAGCAGTTACCCAGACCTGTAGTGTGAACTGCCAAGATCTCTTGGCTTTCTGATCAGATTTAAGGGGAATGCTGCGGGGCCCTCATGTTTCGTGCTTTGGAATTACAAACTGTGCAGTGACCGTCTTAGTACTTAACATACAAATGCATTTAGTATAAACAACAGCCCTGAAGAACTGCAAGCTTTATTATCTGCACATCAGAGCCTTGTTCAGTATTTTAGGAAAGAAGCATGTAAATATGTAGACCCTGAGGTTTCCACAGAAACCTCTGGTTAAAAAAGAAATTACAACAGACTCACACTGAAGGGGAAAGGGCAGTATGGCTAAGTGCAAAGAACAGCTGGGCTATATGTAATGTTACAGTTATTTTTCTGTGCTTCCTCTAGGATGAACCAAAGACCTTGTTTTGCTGGATGCTGAATGCCCTAAAGTCCCATTACACATCTCAGGAAAGGACCTTAATGGTTTTATTGGGACGCATATCTGCACATATAACATGGCCTTTGAAGATGAAAGGATTTTTTTTTTCTCTGCTTCCATTTGTTGCCTTTGGTTGACATGTTCCTATATGGACACTCAGTCCCCAGATATCTGTTGCCTAATCAGGGACATCAATAACATCCTCAATGGGAAAACTCTGGAACATATATGAAAGTCAGAAGTGTGAGGAATAGATCTCAGATGATGTAGATGCGGTCATTGCTGTATGATCAGATAAGCAACATTGCAAGTTCATTTTTGTATGCTAAATAAAACAAAAATGTCAATATTTACACATAACCTTCAAGGCTCTTACATTTGCAGCTCTTTAGTATTCAGTGCAGACCACATTTTCTTTAGTCCGTTACCAACAGCTTGGAAATTTAGTTAGAGGATGCAACCCAAATGTTCCTCCAAATGTTGTTTCCAAATGGTCATCTTGAAAGATGCTGTTTAAAAGGATGAAACCTTTATGTGAAGATATAAGAGTCCATGCACAGAGCAATATAAACTGCAGGGAAATCATCTGAAGATTAAAACCACTAATGATAAAGATATTACTGTTAGGCATAGTTTAATTTGTTGGTAACTAAATCACCAGAGGCTTTTTACAGGCTGCTTGGAGCCTGACTATTGTGTACTGCACATTCAACCTCTAAGTGTACAGTGACACAAACAAATAAAACCGATCATAACAGTTGAAATGTAGTTAGAGACACAATTGAGAACATCTGTATTGTAAGCAGAAATAAATTAGAAATACTGAAGTGTTTTGTAGCTGTGAAACTGAGGGATAAAAAAATAACCTACAGCACCTGGATTAAGCAGTTATAAATAATGTATAAAGGAAAAATCTCATTACCCCCTGTGTAAACTCCCCCCCAATGAAATATATTTTATGAATGTTGCATCACAGTAATAAATGCAGCATTTGTTTTCCCCGTAAACTTTCCATTTCATGACTATAAGATAGTTTGGATTTGGAAATAATGGCCAGTGAATGTACTGTTTGCAGGATTAGTTTCCCTCAACAAGCAGCTTTGAACTGACCTTCAGTTTTTTGGGCTAAAGAGCAGAGACTTAGACAGGCTTAGCAGAACTCATCTTTGTGCCTACAAAGCTGTGGCAGTGTTGTACTCTACTTGCAACAGAACAACACTGTATAAACAAATCCAATAGCACCACTAGAGAGTATTTAGACTCTGAGCCTTGAATGTTATAATTGCCTGATATCATGGAAGATTTTATGAGATTATACTAGATAAAGACTACATATGAATGTGGGAAGTTTCCTCTTTGTAAAAAGCCAGGTCTTATAGCAGAATGCTGCGCACTGCAGGATACACAGTTTCTATTTACATTAAAAAGAGCAAGTGCCATAGAAGAAACTAGAATGCTTGCTTTCAAGTTTCCAGTTTTTCTTTGCAAATATTCACAGTTTTGTGTAAAGATACCAAAACAGATTCCTCGCTTGTGTTAGCTTTACACTAAGTCAGCTTTGCTGAAGTACTCAACAGATTAATTCCAGATTTAGGCAGTGTGTTAATGTCAAATTGCACGATTGGCTCTTCTGTTGAAGATACCTTGATTTCCCACATATGAAAAGGGGTCAGCTTCCTGATGATCCAGGGCAGCAATCACTGATCCCCTTGGGAGGTTCTCTGAATGATCTGTACACCTGATACGCAATCACCAAGCCACAGCATGGTGAAACAGGGCTGAGAATGGGGACGGGAGGCTACAAAGCAAGTCAGCATCTAGAGTCAAATTGGAACCTAACAGATTATAAATTAAAAGGATAAGAACTTCCCACAGGCTGAGAGAGATAAAATGTCACAAACATAAAAACATTATAAAGTTAGGTTTGGGTCTGGAGTGCTTTCCCTTTATGATTAATGATTGAGCTCAACCAGGATGGGAAAGGCAAAGCAAAGTTCCTCTTGAACTAGCTTAAAAATGCCACAGCCAAAGAAAAAAAATATAGGAACATCAATTTAAAAAATAACAAAACAACCCCTCCTGTACTAAAATGTAAAGGTCAGGAAAGATTTGGGTGTTTTTAAATGCTGTCTTGAAGAAATTTCATAAAGGTTAAGATGTCATGTAGTTTCAGAGATATGGGCACTGGAGGGGGGTCCTTGAGTGCCAGCTATTCCTCAGGCCACTCAGTGACTGTGAGCTGCAATGACAGTGGACAGCGGGAGGCTGGCGGATCAGAAGCTATCACTGTGCCACTGGGGAAAACCCGTGTCTTGCTCCCCAAAGAATGAAGAGCTGTGTGAGTATTTCCACATCTGAGATTCAGGCAGTGGATAAAATACAAAACCATGCCTTAAATAACGTACAAGGGTCTAACTTAAATTGCCCAGAGCAAACATAGTCAGTGTTCAGGCTCTTCCACTCAGTCCACTGTGCCCAGGAGGAGCAGGAGGCATGGTAGGGAAGTTACTTAGAGCCCGAGGAGTTCCTGGTGGCAGCCTCCCGTGAACAGTGCAATGGCTCCGAGCAACATGTGGATCCGTCCTGGTTCGAGATCCCTGAGGGTACATGGCCTGGCAGGGCAGAACAGGAGCTGTAACACTTCTTTTTCCAGGTCTTACAGATGAGAGCAGGAAAGCCAACACAACTGTGGAAGAGTTTGTAGTTTTACTTCGCCTGTGCTCTGGCATGCCCACTTGGCAGTTGTTCAGCTAGCTGCCTCCACCTGTGGGCTCCCATGCCCTGCTCTCATTTAGCACTGACCTGGTCCTCCTCCCTTGCCTCTCTCATTCTCTGGTTCCCCCTCTCTCCTCTGGTATTTAGTTCCCTTATACAGCATTGCTGTTTCATATGGACTAGAGCCACTGAAAAAAACAGACTTTGTGGCTGGATTCCTTTTCCCCACTCTCATCTTCGTGACTTTCAGACTTGAGTCCGTATCCCTGGAGTAATAGCTACCCTTCACTGTTTCAAATATTCCCCCCCGACACCTCCCCTTCAAGATCCTCTATGAAAGCCCATTTTACCTTACTTTCAGCTTTTGACTTGCTGGCTAGCCAAGTGATCCTGCATATTCTTTCAGAGCAACTCGGGGAGGGAAAGGCCAGTGATTTCCGTCCAGGGACTGCTACCCAAAGGTCCTACATGGGGACCGTGGATGTAGGGAAAGCAGAGGACCCACCACTGTCTCTTGGCAAATGAAATCTATTTCAACATGACATGAATTTCACTTATAGACAAAAGGTGAACTAGGAAAAGGTGAACTATTTGCTTTTAATGACCAAACAAATGCTACATGGAGACCGTGAAATAACAGAGAGAGAAGAAAATCTTAGAAAACCTATACCTGTTGTGGACAAATGCTACAAGGAGGGTGAAATTCCACAAATGCCAATTATTTCATGAACAGAAATAAAAGACTGGTGTTATCAAAATAACCCTTTTTCATTACAAATAGGTGGTACTTTTCTAACTGGAGATGTAATGAATAAAATGATTTTATGTTAGCCTTTAACCTCCCTGCTTCTCCTTTTGCTTGTTTTCCTCCTTTCCTATATCCATCTGTTGCATGCTGCAAGCTCCCTGTGACAGCTACCACGAGGCTTGATCCTCAGCCCTCTCTCTGGCAGCTTTGCACTGTTCAAGAGAAGAGCAGAAGAAAAAACAAGTCTGTTGCCCTGAGTACTCCTTGGGTTGTGAGATCTTGCTCAAAAATCTCTTGCCCCTGCAAAGGCAATATAGCAAGGATAGGACAAGACACAGATTCAGAAATGTGGATTGCCAACCCTAGGATGGGAAGAAGAGAAAAGTAGACTGACTTTGTTTTTCCAGTCCTTCCTCAGTCAGATAATATGTGTAGCGCGGTATGGCTACAGGTATGTGTAGCAGATTATACTGCAGGTCTGATCGCTTGCCTTTTTTACTCTCTGAAGAGTATCATGCAAAATTACAGTGCTGTGTAAATAGTTACTAAACTAAAAATAATAATGGCACCAAAACTTCCCACAGTGTTGCGTTTCTGTTTCCTTGGTTTACATAACTGCCTTGTTCCTCAAAAACATCCTCCAAAAGTTGCTATTTTTTTCTGCCAGTCTAATACATACAATCATTTCTCTGAAAAGCTGAAATGCTCTGCTTTAGGTAGTAAAACAAGGTGTTAGCTCAGTAAGTTTTAGAAACAGTAGCAATGCAATTAACTATAACTACTCTTTATAGAAAATAAATGGATCTTTATCATTCTTGGAGAAAACTGAAAAATTGCATAGTCAAAATGATTTCTCACTTGGAGAACAAAGCCATTTTCTTTTGTGAGATGTCCACTGTGTACATCTGGGTGGTAAAAGGCAGAAAACCCTGGCTCGTGAACAGGCAAAGCAGCTCACGGCATCACCTCCCCTTGTCCTCAGCCTCTAAGCACACACTGTGCATCCTTGGAACCTCCTGGCCACTGGCTCACATAAGTCTAGTTTTATTTATAGTTTGTCTCAATAAAGAAAAGGTATTTGAACACATTTGTCTTTTCCCCCTCTCTCTTACTCTCACAGACACAGATGTATATGCATGCATAAGTATGGATGCACATGCAAAACATTCACCCCTATCTTATTCTTGAGTTTAGTGTCAAAATGATGTTGAAACACATTATTAGGGCATATTTTTCTATCTGAAACTGGCTAGATTTTTCCCTAACAGCTGCACTCTAGATTTTAATTAAATAATACCAGTTGTGCCTTATTTAACTAAGCCAGCACATCTTCCTTATGTTCGGGTATATTAATTTAATTTTTTTTTTTTTTTTTTCTAATGAGTAGGTTTGTATTTTGATCTGTAGCTATAGCTAAGAAAACCTTCAAGTCAGTGTAACATTACATAGGCATAGGCAGGGGCATTTTTTTCGCCAGGGCAAACCTTGGCCACATTTTTAGCAGACCTAATTTAAGCCAACAAACTTGTCCCCAGAAAACAAATACAGAGGTAGTCAAACTCCTCGTGCCTTTAGCTCTCTGATTTGCTGCTTCAAACCTACAGGCAACAAGCTGAAGGCCACCTTCCTATGCATGTTCTCCTTAGACCATAAAAAGCAATCAGCCTTTGGAGTCACCACCTCTGTTGCTGATGCTGTTTAATCAAAGAAGGTTTTTAGGGAAATTGAATACCTACAGTGTTTGGGTACTGTGGTAAATAAAAATTTGTAATGGATCCCCCACCCACTCAGAAGCTCAGCATCTGCAAAACACCCTATAAAGGAGCCAAAATAAAGGTGTATTATCATCTTTGATATCTGTGAATGACACCTGGGAAAGGTCTTGTTCAATTGAAAGATAATGGGAGGCTGAGCAACTCTTTCCTTCTGGTAGATATTATAATATCTGGTACATAGCTTGTTTTTACTTCATGCCTTTTACCTGGGAGATGTAGGTCTTGATACATTTGCCTCCTAAAACCTACTGGTGAACAATGAAAAAGCCCAAAGAGAGTAGGAGCAGGCCAACAAAATTGTTGTTTTAAGGGAATAAGAACTCCCTTCAGCCTTAATCCAGTGAAGATCTTGCTCCTTAAGGGAAGAGTCACACAGAGTGGCTGCTGACACAGCAGCCTGCAGAGGTTTGGAACTTGCCCCCACAAGGTGCACCTCTTCTATATCACCTGCGTACCACATTCCATCACCAATTGCCATCAAGTCAGATGAGATCTACATTATGAGCAGGAAATAGTACCTGTAAAATAAACTTAAGGGGGAACACATCTAGAAAGCTGTGCAAGTCGGTGAGACTAGCCCAGCTGTGCGCTTGTGCGATTTATGACGAGAAAAGCAGGGTGCACTTTCTGTGAAACTTTATTACTGCCTTGTCCTTGGAGGTGGCAAATGACTTCTCTGCCATAATTATCATATACACCAGATAAGGAATAAACCGAGCACGCAGAGTGTGCTACCCAGACTCTGCGGGGTGGAAACAGACCCCTTGTTGGGCTGGGTGGAGGTGGTGGAGAACGGAAGCTATTACATACCAAAAGGTACCTGCAAAAGCAGCTGTAACTAAGTCTATAACTTTAAGACAAATAAAATGTATATATTTGCATCCACAGGGAAGAATTCTGCCATTTCTGAAAGAGCTGTGAAGACTTTCTCAGCCATTGCACAATTTGTCTCCATGATACCATGCTTCCAGTGTCATGTACAGTACATCCTATCTGTCATCAAAGTCAATTTCAACAGCTGCTTGACATGGCCCTAATCAAGACAGATACAAACCCCAGCAACAAAGGTATTGCTGTCCCCAAAGCAACATTGACACAATTGGCTGGTATGTTTATTTAAATGGCTCATATCTATCCTGTTAGCACATTCCAAATCAAAGTCCACATTGTTTATTTTAAAGTGAATTTTGGTCTCCCGCTCTCCTTTGTTTATGAATGTCTGTGTTTCTGACAGCTGACAAAGGACATGCTGAAGATTTACAGCATCCACAGCTGGTTGTGTGGTGTGGTGGGACTTTCCCCACATAATTTTGCTCTGTGTGCCTCAGCCATAGAGAAAACTCCCCGCTGAGCAGCCCCAGTGAGAGCTGAGTCCCACGGTAAGGACTGCTTGCCTTGCCCTGGTATCGTTTTTCCTTTCACTGTGGGGAATTTGGTCTATGCCAAAGCCTAGCAAAACCGACCCTGGGAGAACCTGAAGTCCTTCCTCAGGTGGAGTACATGGCAACAGGGGCAGTACTGGCTTCAGTGTGCTTCATGCCCTGCCCAAGAGTGTAGATTCTATGCCCTTTAACTCTGACACCAGGCAAAATGGTCATATGGCTTTAAGTGGGAGTAAAATTTGCTGTACCATATAGGCTCTGCTTATCTATACCAGAGTAATTCCACTGCCTTGTTACTGTTGTAACTCTGAAGGGAGTCAGCCTAGACACTCCTGCTTTTGCAAGTCCAAATCCTATTTCCTTTGGCAGGATGCTCTCTTGCACACCAACTGGAATGGAGCAAGGACAGATGGAACAGAGTCCCTGAACTGAAATACCCAGAATCTTTGGCTCCAGATCAAAAATTTATCATTTTTGGCCATCTTCGGTCAATATGCTTCACAATTTCCCAGTAGTGGCATGACATGGGGATCTATGTTGTTCAACAACTTCACATTCTTCCTTTATCATCAGAAACCTGGTGTTCAAAACCCTTGTGAGGTGGCTAAGGCAGCATCATCATTTCTTTCAACTGCATGCATGCCAAGAAGGAAAGCCACACATTTGCAATGCTTATACATCATGTCACATCATCTTTTAGTTTACGGAAATCTTCACTAAGACTATCAACGCCAGGGTGGAGATACACGTAAGTGAGCTACCTGCAGGTGAGAACTGCACAGGAAGAGTCCTGGTGTAATTCTTGACCATTCGCAAGCACCCATGGTTAAAATATGCTCGGGCATGTGTCATGTGCTTTAGTAACTTCCAGCTCTCGGTAAATAAGATTCATGTTCTTTGCCTTTACTCTGCAAAATGTTCACTTATAAATCTAATAAATGGTAGCATCGGACAAAGAGACACTTGTTGCTTGGTTAGTCATATGACCTGACAAAAGGTAAGAAAAAAATAGAAAGACCCCCACAAAAAAGCCCTAAGGAGAACAAAAGAAATATGCCAAGAGAAAATATGACACACATACTTTATACATGTTTAGTTTCTGTTGTTTTGGTTGGAAAACAGCTGCAGGTGTCCTCTAATTATATCACCATTTCCACAAATATCAACTGTCATATTTAATTTGTTATATTTACCATCCAGCCTCCTCAAACAGCACACTTCTTTCATTACGCATTTAGTGCCAGAGTTTCTAACATTCAAGCTAACTTTCAAGCTAGTCAATTAATGCATTATTTACAAGTGAAATGTTATTAAAAACAGATTCTTAATTTACTAATGATTTAGTAGACCCCAGGCAATATTCCAATTTGTTTTTATTGAAATTGGAAGAACACTTAGAACAAAGGGGAAAGTAATGTCAAGGATATTTTGGCCTATTCATCTGTGCTGTACTTTCTGTGGTATTATGTCTACCCCTACATCTTCCCTCCCTTTTTTATATTGTATTTTTAATACACATCCTAACCAGTTGCAGCATGATTGAGGGGAAAGGTCTATGAAAAATGAAAAACAGCACAAACACTATTGTGAGTTTTGTTTTTAAAAAGCACCAGGCAGTCTGGAATGACTCAATACACATGTTCACCATACAATACAGCATATTTTGATTTACAGTGCTGTTCTAGCAGCACAGCAGGTTAAGAAGGTTAGAAGTCAAGGGAAATTAAATGTTATTAGCATTCCACCATTGTTGTGCTGTACAAAAGTGAGTATGTAACTTTCCAAATGCATTTTTAAACTCAAATTTGTTTCTGAGGCTTTTAGCTTGTCAGAAACTTCTACAGGCACATGTGTGCTTCTTTGTCCTTCCCATTTTTTGCTCCTTTTCCTCTCCTATCTGTGCCTGTTCAGGGTGTTCATTAAAGACTAATCCCACTCCTGCCTTCTCTCTTTGCCAAACTGCCACTACCTACAGTAACGCTGTTGTCATTAAAATGTTGACATTCACTGTTTAGGGCCACTTGATACAGGAAATATCTGCTATTCAGTGGCAATACTAATCAGCTGCAAACACTAAGCATCAACATTTGAATGGTGACCGTGATAGCTTCAAGATACTTACTTCTTTGTGTTTTCATGTGGGAATAAATGAAACCAAAGCAGGAATTCACGATCAGGTGCGTGTTTTACTCCCACAGGGTGGTTTACCAACCACAGATACACCCAAACCACGTAGCTTCAGTTTGGCTTTAAGGCCAAGGTGGGGGACGCTTGGTTCAGGGCTCTGGCACTTGCATGTATGTGAACACCTAGCTCAGACCCAGGTGTGGACTTCTTCACTGGGAGATCTAAAGGTGGGTAAGGGGGCTGGAGCAGGGAATGTCTAATTTAGGCATCGTAGCTCCAGTGGTCTTGGTGAGGCTAATGAGGAGGCTAACGGGTGTTTCCAGAGAGCAGGTAGGGCCCCAGGTCTGGTTGTTTCTACCCTCATAAAGCCTGCATCAGAAGAAATTTTGAATCTGTGGGCAAAATATTACCACACCTAGCTAAATGAGAGCCAACCCAGATAGGTCTACACTGCTGCTACCTCCCTTAAAGTGACAGGAGAGGCACAGCTGAAGCCTCCCTGTTCCTCAGACTGTCATCTGTAAAATAGGGATAACATTGCTGCTTTACCTCGCAAAGCTGGTACAAAGATAAATTCAGTAAATATCTGGGACTATCTCCTTTATGACAGCAACAGGACTCACACAGATGAGGCAGATGGATCTGTACCTTTCCCTACTAACCCCTGGTGTATTTGGAAGACCTCCTATATCATCACCTCTTAGATTTGGGTGTGAAGTCAGAGGTACCAGACTGCCCACAAAATGACCCTTTACTGACAGTGCCACAGAGCTGCAATCCCTGCCCCGTCACCAAGTACCCCTGGTCCCTGTAGGCTACTGGGTGCCCAACACAGCACCAGTTTCAGTGTACAGGGGCCCAGGCTGGCTGTGCACAGCCCTCCTGAGTGCCTTGTGGCCAAGCCTTCTGCTGCCTTGGTCTCTGACCACCTGAGGTTCATTCTTTGGTGAAGGGTCCTGCAAAGCTACAGCCATTATCAGAGCTTTGACCCTTGTCTACCTCACCAAAAGCTGCTGACAACCAGTGCTGACCCAACTCACCTCCAGTGGCTGGTTCACTGGAGGGAGAAGAGCCTCCTGCCAGCATCAACTCAGCTAGTTTAGCTTAGGTGGAGGAGGTAGGGGCTCTTGATTTACAAGTCCCTGCTCTCACTTCTGCTGATGAGCTGTTGTGCTGGATCATTGCAAAAGAAGTCATCAGAAAGTTTCAGACTTTGCAAACTAATGCTGTGTTTATTCAACTTTCCAATCATTCCTCTCTACTATCTGTGTTTCACATACCGTGAAGCTGCACTACACTGTGCAATTGAATTAGTTGTACAGTGACTCAAAGGCATTAAACAATGACTTTGATATTTTAAGTACTGTCTAGGAGGGATTTTTAATTCCTTCCTCATAATGAAACAAGCAACACAAGAAAAAACCCCACAGTTACACAACCCTGAAACATTGATTTTCTTTTCCATCCTGGGTAGACCCCTCTGACACAGCAGAACAAAAAATATCCTTAAAGCCTTCAGCTTGTTTAGTAGCAGAATAAAAATAAAACAAGCATTGACACACAATTTTAATGCCACCCAGTAACATAAGAAATAAGTCCCTGTTATTATTGCACCTTCTAAGTCCATGGTATGTACTAGGAAGGCAAATCCTGTGGAAATTTTCCAGATGCTGTTGAGTCTATGGGTCGAGATGTCCATCTTCCTCCAGGTGCAGCTACATCTGCTGAAGTGGCCACTGCTCCAGATATGGGGCTGGTTAGCAAAGCCCCAGTATTTGAATTGTTCAGGGTAAACCAATTTATGGTGATTGAGACAGGTTAGGGAGTGCCCACCCAAACAGCTTAGCTGGCAGCTTGGAAGGAGATGTTAACTTTTGGCAAAGGAGTGGTGACAAGCTGGTGGAAGGAAGATAGGCCCACTGCTGGCACATTTACAGCTGGAAGAGGATACGCACTGAGGCTGAAACCCCTGCTAGCTCCCCTGAAAAGCTGGGGAGAGGGAAAAGAGGAGACAGATGTGCTTGTGCTCCCTTGGTAGGCAGGATCCCCAGGGCAGTGCTGAAGCAAACTGCTGCTGTGTGGACCACGGGGCTGAGATGGGCCCCAAAATGCCACCCTCAGCTCAAAGATAGCAAAGGGATCAGCTGCCACCACAGCCCAAACTGCACCGAAGGAGAGCCAGTTCTACCATTGACAAAAGACTCTCCAGATGGGTTCTTGCTGGAGACTGTGCTGGAAGTGGGAGAGGAAAGAGGGAAACATGAGTGAAGAAACGCTGTGAAACTATTGGCATTAGCTGCTAACAGCACAGGGCCAGGCACCTAAGTGATGGCTCACATCTGACAATAAATACATGAATAGTTGTTGAAAGCTTGTTTGACTTTCACAAAGGGGTTTAAGCAAACATTTGTTTGCTCATTAGTCTTGAGCAACACTTTTATGGCAGGAGATTCATTAAACCTTAACATATATCTCCAAGCGAGATATTTGGTTGTTTTACAGATTAAGACACAAAGCAATGCACACTGTTTACACAGAATGGCCTTGAAATACCTGTAATGGAGTGAGATACAGTTATTAGACACTGGCACTGTGAATCTTCATTCTCTTGAAGGTTAGTTGGGATGCCATGTCTCTGAAGATAAAGCCTTAAAGGGCCCGTTTCTGCAGCTGCTTGTGTGTTTGCATCAGCTTTCAGCTTCCCTGGCTAGTTTTAAAAAGTAGATGAATGAAATCTGCTTAGTGACTTACTTAAATTATATTGGTGTATGGGAAAGTCATTCCCTGTTATAGCTGGTGCTGTAGAGCGCATACCACTGCTCACAAACTCCTCAGGACAGATCACTGTACAGACAGCTCTGTCCTGCATTTGGAAAAAGTAATGCGAGTAGGAAACCCCCTCCGCAAATATCCTGAGCTGACAGCACCACAGCCACAACAATTTTGTGTGTTAAAAGATTGCCGTGGTATCAGATGGAATGGAAAAGAAGCACAGAACAGGCTCCAGAAGGTGTCTGCGTGTGGGCAATGCCATCCTTACAGACCTTTTGTGCTCACTGGAGCCTGGGCCAGCTGCCTGCTGGCCCGTGTCCTGCTGCAAGGTAGAGCAGTTGGTGGGCTGCACTTGTGCCACTCATTGCGCTCTGACTCAAGAGTTGTTATGGCAGCTGGAAATCAGGAAGACCCATCATGCCTCTTTTGGTGGTTGCAGGAAGAGGGTAAGTCTGAATTCATTAAGAAGGGCTCCCTCCTTTAGGGCTGCTTTGTATGATTTATGCTGTATAAGGTATTCCAGCAAAAATTAAACTTGGATCTCTATATTTTCAATCTACAGAGCATTGGGAAGATCTTGTAAGCAAATCCTCAGTGATGTAACCCTGACTTCAGTGTAACTGTCCTGATTTATACCTATCAAAACGTAACTATTCTCAAGTGAACAAGTTACCCCTCCTCCCTCTGGGTAGTTTTTTTCCTGAGAGCAGTGCTGCATAGTGTAATGTTAGATGTGATGAGGGTCAGCAATAACATAATCACAGATCCGAGGTCTCCAATTTATGCGCCTCTGTGTCTTCACCTCATCTCACCAAATGATAACATAAAAGGTTACGACGTGCAAAGCAAAAAGCCCAAGTTGTTAACTTCCTGAACTTGAAAATATTACATTCCTAAAATTATTGCAAGTGCAACATACTTGACATCCTATACAGCTGCTATGAATGGAAGATGGCATGCAAATATTTCACAATATAGTGGCATTGTTATCATAATAACCTTATGCATGTATTTTGTATGACAATGAAACCTGTACATTACTTGACTTGGTATAATTCATGTCATTATTTCAGATGTACACTAGTGACACTGGAGGAAAGTTCTGTTTTGGGGGAATTGATGACCAGTATCTTTCAATATCCCTATGCACCCATGGCAGTGAAGAAATGGGTTTTGTCACTGAAGCCTGCCTTTCTAGATAGAAAACCTGTTCAAAATTATCCCATAATGACCATATTCTCCTGCGATCTTGGTATAGGCAAAGCTGGTGTGGAAGAGAGATCTGACCACACTGCATGTCCTGCTGACTCCACCACCATTAATACTTAGGGTGCTCACAAACCTTGTGGTGAGAAATTGCAAGAGATTTCATAGAATAAAAATAATTGTTGGCATGAGAGAATTTCTAGGTGGTCTCAACCAGATGCTCAATCTAGTGTCCATGCTGTGGAAGCATAGAAGAAACTTTCACTAAAAGCTGACAACATCAGTCAGGTGTATAGCTTCCCTTCAGGGCTGTGTTACAAGGACTATCCATGATAGGCCATACTGACTTCAGAAGGCTTGGGACTGCAAATTCTTTTGTGGCTCTTTTGTATTATAGCTGCTAGTGCTAATTTTATAGCTTAGAAAGCACAGAGAATGATTTGTTTTACTCAGAAAAGAGAAAAACGAGGAGCTCTCCCTTTTCCACACTTGAATACAACTGCAAAATGTGCAAGTCTCAGAAAAGTAAACCATCCTCAAAAGAACTTCTGCTCATTAAAGAAATAATAACAACCTCTTGCATTCCTTTTTCTACCCTCTCTTGCTTCTTACTATATGTAGCTCCGTGTCCCTCAACATCTTCCTTTGAACCTCTCATTCCTCCTTCTTAATGATATTCCCCCTGCCTCAAACTTTCTCTAGAGGTGAGCCCAAGGCAGGCTGTAGAGCTGAATAACCCTGAACGTGATAAATGTGGATTTGCATTGAAATTATGGCACTGGCCACTTCCGCTTTGCTCTTGCGAACATGACATCCAACTTCATCACTCAGTAAGCTGAACCTTTATCTCTGCATTTCCTGGCTGGACAAGAACTCTTCTCTGCCTTGAATGTTGCTGCTGTAGATATTCAATACCCATGGCAGTCTTTCCTCAGGCCTTTTCATGCCCAGCAGTTAAACCCTATACATGCTTGGACATGAATTCTACACAGAGGTGCAAAGTCTTAAGATACAAAAATCTGAAATTCACTCCTAGCCAGCACTTGGTAGGTGAGCTGATAACCACCTCATTGCTCTGGCACCAGGGAGAACTGGGATGTGCTGGCTGGGAGAAATTGAAGTGGTATAGGTCAAGACTGCAAGGAGAGGCTCCTGCTTCAGTAGGAGGACCTCACTCAATTTATTGTGCATTTACGAGAGAAGAGGAGCAGAGTGCCTTTAGGGAGATCCTAAAACTTGGGAAAAAGGGCAGCTCAGAAAAATGCGGATGCTTTCCTGAAGGAAGGGCAGCCTAAACCATAGACTTAAGATGATCTGAAAATTCTCCAGGTTTGAGAGTGTTTGGATGTTAGACGTCTCATCTCCATTGCTTTTCTGACTCAAAATATATTGATGCTTCCTAAAAAGTAGTCCAGCTGGGCCCTGCTAGAAGCAGATTCTCAAATGCATAGTTTAAAAGCTGAAATAGCAATATTTAGAAACAGTCTGAGGAGGCTGCAGGCATGTCTCAACAGAGAACAGAACAGGGTCTTAGCAAGCCTGAATCCTGTGAAGGATTGTAGGAGGGCAAGCTATGAGATGGTCAGGCACTGTACCAAGTTAGCTCTGGTACACCCACTTATCATTTGCTTTGAAACTCAAGAAAAAGGACTAATAGCTGAATAGGGGAACTCAGTCATCCAAACAGGGGAGCGGCCTCCTCCACTGGACTGTCATTCTTTTTTTCTTTTTGGTTTTGATGCCATTTAGCATTTAAACAGGTGGCATTTGAGTGGAATCAGTTTCTCCAAACGCTGTACCTTATATATTGAGTACCAAAAAGTTATTTCAAGGGCTGTGTTGCTATGTGATTGCAGAAACAGCAGTGCAGGGAGAAATGTCACCAATAAGAGCCTTTGTAAAATGGAAAACATTTAGCTGTTGTGAGATTACTTTTCTCTTTCTGTTTTCATTGTTTAGAAACATAAAATGACTGTAGTTTATATCTGCACTTTTGATAGGTTGTGTGACTCACACTGTGATTAGCGCAAAAATATCAAAGAAGGAAAATATACATAACCCATGGTTAGGACTAAATGGGGGTTGCAAATAATCAGTGTTTACAGCACATTTAACCTGGGTGCAGTACAGTTTGTTCAGATTTTATTTAAGGCTGAATATCCAGTCTTGTGTTTGGAGTAGTAAGTGCACCACTGACATCAGCAAGGACAGGGACTCGCCTGCTGAATGCCAAACAGAGTTTTGCTGAGCTCAACAGTCTGGAAGTTCACAAAACAAGAAGCATTTCTTGCCATAATTAAACTGCAAAAAGCATTTGCTTAAAAAAAAGTTTTAATTACAATTGGCGTTTCCAATCCCAGTGCTGGAGGCGGTTGTCTTACTGAAAATTGATGTCCTTCACGGCACTGGCAATAGACAAACCCAGTGGAAAAGCCCGTAAACAAGTTTCTAGGCGAATTTAATATTGGTTTAACCACTGGAGAAAGCATTTTGGTTGTTACCCTATTATTAAAACAGGTTGGAAATGGATTCACACACTCTCCTCTGCTGAGTTAATTGTCATATGGTTGGCATCACAGACAACATCATTTTTCAGCAACATGGCCACCTCCAGCACTAAGCACGCAAACACCAATTGTATCTGAAAACTGCTTTTCAGTTCTACTACCCATAAGAACATTTTGTAGTTTATTTGTGATGAAAGACAATTCTTTCCTAAGAACAATAGAACTATTGGTCTGAGCAAAAGAAATGAAGCTGGGAGCCAGCTTTTCAACTCCATTTGAATTGTCAAATAGACTGCTGAGCACTTACTGTTAGGCAAAGTTAGGCCCTATTTGAAGGCACGAACATTAGAAACTCAGTCTGTGCCGCACATCAAAGAACCTGTGCCTGGGTAGGGCTCATGAGCACTTACGCTGGCTTGCCAGCTCCAAAAGTACACAGATGAATGCTGTGGCTAAACTGCATGCCACTCTGCTGCCCTCGGCTTCAGCCCCAGAGGTGGCTCCCGGCAGTCTCTGCTGGGGCTCCGACACCAGAGGTGGCAGCTCAGGCGCTCTGGATGCCAACTCCGAGTAAAACCATTTCCATAGCCCAAAGTCCTGAAAAAGGGTCTGAAAAAGAGGCCTTGAGCCTATGAGTACACTCAGTATGCAGCCAGTATTAAAGAAAAGATTAGTAGGACTTTTGCAGTATTCAGCTGTGGGATTCTAGGTGCTGACCAGAATAAAGATGGGTGACAATTTTCGTCTTTACGTTTATAGCTTTCCTCCCTGTGCTAGAGATCTAATCAGGACTGAAGTGACTTAGATGCAACACAATACATTAGATAGATATGCATCTGCTACAGCCTGACTGATTAATTAGACACAGTGAAGAGGTCTGGGGATAGGAAGACTCTCCCCAGTGCTCATGTTGGCTCCCCTCTCCATGGGCCACACTTGGTGACCCTCTGCCAGAAAGCACTGTGGCACAGAGCTAAGGCTGCATTCAGCGTAGGACAGAGTCCAGCGTGCACTGCAGGGGGGGAGGTAGGGCAGAGAGGACTGGCAGATCCTTAATGGCATCTCCACATGTTCCCCATCTCAACTTTTGTATCTGGGGGCTGCTATTTGATCTTTGGCTATCAAGTAAAAAAAATAAAATAGAGAATTTGAGTAAAATCATTATTGGCTTTTATACTGACTACTGGGCCAAGGGCAGGTAATTGGGATGTTTTTGGCCTCACCCATTGGGTCTAACATAAAACATACAGTGTAAATATACGGACTATTTCACATTTTAAACAAATTTGCTGACGTGGTGCTCTCACAAATTAAGATGCAACATCTGCACTAATCATAACTCCTACAGAGCACATTTCCAAATGAGACACACATGTAGGGTTTTATCCAGTCTGGCAATGGACTCAATTGTACCCAAGTTACCTGGCCGGTAACGGCTGAGCAATCCGATAATGTGATGGATTAACATTTCTTAGAAGAGATTTGGCTAAACAAATGTGAAAGGCAAAAAGATGCAAGGCACTGTGATCAGCCCACAGACACACTCTCTCAGACAAACGAACTAATAAATTACTCATGGCCCAGTTGTAATCTCACTACTGATCTCAACTGGATTTGGAACAGTACTGTAGCCTAAGACTGACTGACTTTAGGAGAGAATCAGAGAAGTGAGGCCTCCTATGTCCTGTTACCAGCCCCTTGGGACAAGAGTCTCCCTTTTTAATGTTTTATAGAAGTTTTAAAGAAGTGCAGTGCCTGGAGCCTAGTATACAGAAACAGTTCTACAGTAACATGCCAGGGAGTGTGTTTGATAGAGAAAAAATAACATATATAAGGAAGCAGGTTTCACTTGTGGGCTTCCAAGGTTCACTGTAAACTGCAATAAATGAAAAATGTATGAAAAACAGCTTAGGTTATAACCTCAGCTGATGTAAACAGGTGTAACATCATTGCCACTCCAACTCAGAATTCAGAAGACAACCTCCTCCACTTTTTTAGAGTTCTGATATTAGCCCAGTGTTATTTTAAAGACCTTAATTTGTGCACTTCTCCACATCATTTTTGGGTTTGCTGCAAACACTATAATTTCTGCCCAGAATTTCTACAGAGAATTTCTACGGAGTGGCTAATCTGGACCCGGGATGGCTCCTAGCTACATGCATTTGAACTTCATTGTTCAAAGGAATTAAACTGAACTGGATTAAGCACATCCTGCAAATTGCTGGCAGAGGTGGTTCTGCTGCCAGGAGACTGCTCTGCTGCATTGCAAGAGTCATGGCTTCTCTGCCTTGACACTTGGAGACAATTTATACTGTCTGTTTCACCCTTGGAAAGACTCACAGATGGTCTGCATGATACCCCATATTGGTTTTATGATAAATGGATATCATGGTTGTGCTACAGTAAATGATATACTGCTTCCAAGGACAGAAGAGCTTCTGTAAGGTACACCTACCACTCAGCCCTTTTCACTTTTGTTCATCTTCTTTTTTGTTTTAGTTTTGATTTCTTTTCTCTTTTTCTGTCTTGGTTCACTCTGTGATCTTATCCTTCCAGAGCTTTGGGATCTCTTATTTCTGTGGATTCCATTACTTCTTTTGCTTGTTTTGTAGATAATTTATTGCAATCTTTATACTTGAAAATATGCAAAAGCAGATTTTAGGCCTTTGGGTTGTTCTTCGCTATGACTTTGGGAGCAAAATGGTCTCATGTAGTTGGTCACTAGCTCCACCTCACTTAATACCTCCACCCGACTTTCAGGCTCTGCTTTGTATCTTGTTTAGTGGCATTTATATGTCCATAAAGAAGGCATAAATGCTTTTGGGGGAGATCTGACAGCTTTTAACTTAGGGACATGTGACAACTCAAAGGGAAAGCAACAGAAAAATCATGCGTTAATCCCATGGGACGAGCCTGTTCACCTGGCTCTGAACCAAAAAGTATGGCACAGTATGGCTCATTGAGAAGCACAACAAGGAATAAACCTGACAGTAACTCTAAACAACTCCTTCGTCTTTACTGAGGAAAGCAGCAGGGGTAGTAATGACTGTTCTTTCAAGCAGAACACATAGCTCATTGCATTAAGGAATATAAATCCATTATCAAAATCAACCAATAGGTATGCTTTTCCAAAGGATGTAGATGCCCAAGAAAACCAGGTGAAGTCTGATATGGACAAAACAGAGCCCCTTCACTCCTCCCACAGGTGGTCTGTGGCAGCAGGCAGGGTGGGGCAGCTCTTTGCCAGAAAAAAAGCCAGCCTGATTCCTTCTCCTGGCCCATGATGAACTGTGCCGGCTTTGGGAGCCTCCTGCACCACCTGTACTGCACAGAGTAATTGCCGTTCATGAAACAACCTATGCCACGATCTCTGATGCACGCATTCTGCTCAGAAAGGGGACTTGCTGTGGTCTGCAGCCCCCTGACACTGCCACGCTGCCTGTGGTACACCACATGGAAGGTGCTGAGTTTGTCATTCCTGTCTAGGATCAGAAGTGCCCACAAAGTCTGCCAAAAGCAAATGAAGAGTTGGCAGAGCTTAGGGAGAGTGGAAGTTTATATGAATCACATCTTTATTTGTGAGAAGTTTGAGGAAGAACATGATGTCAGGTTACAACATGTTTGGAAAGGAATGTAGCTTGCAGGACTAAACTGAAATTAATGTGTGCCTCTACAAACCCTGCTGCAGTTCTTGGCTCCTGTGACTGGAAAAGGGGAGTAAGGACAGTTCTAGAAATACAAAACTATTGTTTGAATGCTGCCAACTAACATTGTAGTGCACGTATGGGAGAAATAAGAGGGATGAATATTCAGAACTGTAAGAAACCCATACTAACATTTTTACTGTGATTTTACACATTGTTTTCAAACTACATTCAGACCACAAGATGCTCGTACTGTTATTAATAAGCAGTAATGATCCAAAAAAGAGCCATCCTACTAAATAAATTCCACTGCATTTTTCTGGCATTTCACAGCACAGGAAAGCTCCTATAGTTGCTGTCAGCTTATCTACTGGTAACTAAGAATACCTGCTACCAATTTATGGATTCCTTTTTTTTCAAAATAGTTGCAGAGGGAAAGAGAGAGGACGCTAGGGAAAGCTTCAGAGATAATTCTATAAGGAAGTGACAAAAAGAGAGGGAGGAAGAGCTTTCCTTCATGAGAGATATAATATAGTTTTCTCATTCAAATAAAGTTTTTTGTTCAAAGAAAGCAACTCGGATACTATAACACTATCACCTTGCACATGTACAGGATAGTATGCATTTAGTCCTCTACAGTGAAAAGAAGCTGGGAAAAGTGCATGAGACAGTTGCTTTTCCCATCTTCTATCAGCAAATTACAAAGGAAGATCCAGGTGACAAAATGCCAGCCCAGCTATCTTTTCTACAGAACACTCTTTTATTAAGTAAAAGTTTGTGCTTGCCTTTTTTTAAATTTTAGTTCTGTAAAATGTTGGTTTTGAACGGCTTGCATGAAGCTATGGGAGTGCCCCTTTCCTAGATTTGTCCACATTAAACTTTGAAAAGGCTGATGTGGGAACGATCCATAGAGAGAAGAGCCTGTGTTTCATTTTGTCCATAAATGGAACTGGACGCATGGCACTGGATTATGTGGAATGTGCATGGGATCCTGCTTACACAGCCTGTGCACAAACCCCAAATGTTTGCAGGCGCAGTGAGCTCTGCTCAGAGCGGATGTTTCTCTTCTGTATGTAATGCTACAGGAATGCCAATCATATTAGTAATTTTACATCACAGCAGACTGGTATTGCATTAAAACTTTTCTGACATGGAGAACAGTCCTGGGATAAGATGATGTGCAGGATGCCTTTCAGAAAAGCACCCTTTATTCTCTAGCCCCGCTCTTTTTTACAGATAGTATCGCTGAACTTATCATGCAGTAGTAGCTGGATGGCACGTTAACGAGAACATTCATAGCACAGAAAACCTCACGTTGCTGAATACTGAAGTTACTGGTCTGAAAGGATCTGTTCCCAGAAAATCATAGTTATCTTTCTACTTACAGAGAACAGTCTGTCTAATTTTTCAGGGACCTTGGATTCAATTCTGACTTCACTTAAATCAGCTTTGCCTGTTTGACCTCAATCCCAGTTTACACCAATATTTCTGAAAGGCTTATTCTCTCTCACTTGCATTATAGTTCAGCACAGTAGGTGATTTAAACTTCTTCTGATTTGATATAGATATGACTTAGCAGATGTGACAACACGCTTTGCTACATTTCTTATAGCCACGCTGTTGTTTCTCCTAAAGCACAACATGTACAATAGGACCATCTAAATAGTTAGTCCTATTATTATTCTAAAATACCATTTGATTGGCACATATATGTTAAGGTGCAGATTTCATCCTGAGCTCCTTATTTCTTTGTCTCCTTGACCAAGGAGCTGGGACACTGGGTGCAAGACCACTTCCACAGCAATACTCTCACGTGAGCTGTGGAGGAACTGGTCATTTACTAAACAATATCCCACCATTGAACCCTCCTGCATACTGTTCCAGGTCACCTTGGAAGGCACCAGTGTGGATATTGCAAAGAAGGGTAATATAAAATGGAGGTTTGAGAATGGCTCCAAGCAATCAAGCCCTTTTTCCCACTGCACTTAAGGCTGAATAGAGGATCATTCTAATCCTCCTTAAATTGCTGCACAGGTGTTACAATGCCTGGTTTACAGCTACTCCGTCTTGCCCTCCTCAAGTGAACTATACCCTTTTCTGAAGTGCACCTGGGCTCACAGCAGTTGAGCACACAAAACCTCCTGTGAAAACTCCCAGCAAACAAACACTGTATACAGTAATCCAGAAGGAATAAACCTAACAGTTACTGCTTGATATTTGAACATCGTTTAATGAGTGCCCAGAATTCATCTGTAAATGCACATTGTTAATTTAGGGCCTGCTATTCATTAATTAGAGGCTTAGTGGCAAGTGCCATTGAGCTATCTGCAATGTTTAAGGTTACATCAAGCCCTAGTAAATGGCTTGCTGATAACAAGATGCATCCATCTTCATTACTTGGCCACTCCTGTCTGAGTTTGCTCTGCTTCCTGTAAGGGCTGTGTCACTTGGAACTGAAGAATTAAACTTTTATCCAAACCAGATTCTGCACTTTCACCTCTTTTTATTCCTTGAGTAGTTCCAATTTATTTTACTTAAATGACATCGGATTACCTAACATGGAGAGGAGCAGTAACTTAACCTAAAACAGTCTGCAGATCTTTAGTTCTGGGATAGAGTGTTGCAGTGGGTTAACATTTATAGAAACCATTACATTTATATTTCATCTGATACCAGCTTCAGTGTAAAGAAATAGTTTCTCATTTTTCTTCTCATAAGGTTACAGCTTAGATAGGATAAAAAACCAGAAAAATACAGGAAATTAATTTTAAATCTGAAGAATAAATATCCCTTTTTGTTCAGGTTTACTTTTGCAATGTTACACTCTCAAAATATATATCATTCAAGGCAATCATAATTCAAGTGAAATAATTCACAAACAGCATAAAGACATTTCCATGTAAATCCTCAGCTATACATGTATCTGTGTGTGTTCACCCAGGGCAAGATCACTGCAGCTAGTCTTTCACTGCTTTCTCTTAAACATGCTCTATTTTGAGCAATAATGCTACTGCCTGGATCTAGGGACATGTATCTGAACCTAATCATCAACTTCTTAAACTCACTGTTTTCCCTTAAAACTACAAGTATGAGAACTTAAAATAGGAAACCAACCTCTTTTGGCAGATGGTCTTTTTAAGTAGCTGCTGCTAGATACATGTAATGCTACCTGGCATGGTTGTTTAACACATTAGGGTGCTCACAGGTACAGCCTTTTGCTTTCATGAACCACAGTTCAATGTTAAGCATTGCTGCTTGGGATAGGTAATTGTAATCACAATGGAAAGCAAGTTTCTGGATGTTGATGCTCAAACTGCGTGTGTATGTAGGAAGGGAAGAGAAGGAGATGATGCTTGTTGCAATGATAGCTCAAGGGAGGGTACCAGAAAACCCTTATGCCATTGAGTTGGCACACTGATTGCAGACTGGCAGTATAGATGGCAGGTTTCACTGGGGAAAAGCCTTCCAGGGTGTTACTGCTCGGCACGCACACTGCCAGCTGGTTCAGAAAATGTACATACCTTTCTCACATGTAAGCAAGTAAAGGAAATGCCAGCTGACACGGGGCAGGCAGATGCAGGGACCATGGCTATGGCCACTACAGCACTGAACTTGCTCAGCCAGGTTGGTGATCCAGAGTCCATCATTGACTCTGTAGGTGTTGTACTGCATGTGAGATATCTGTCCCCCACCCCCACCATCTAAGACACACACAACTACCAAATTGTGGTGAATAGCAACTTCTACATTTAGAATCAAATTCCAGGAGGGTTAGTTGTACCCATGTATCATTCTTCCATTAGCCTGCATCTTCGTTAGATACTAAATGAGAAAATAAAACTGAAAGGGTGGGGAGAAAAGACAAAGCAGACATAAAGCTTGCTTTGTAACATTTAGACACAAAGTTATCTACATTATCGATGATTGAAACAGACAATCTTAAGCTGAGTATTTCTTAAATTTACCAGAAGGATGAGCTGGACTCTTGAGGTAAGTGCTCTTTGAAGCTAATGTGCTACTGTACAAAGAAAGCTTTTTTTTCCTTTGAAAAGATAAAGCTAATATTGTGGTGGCACAGGCTACATGAAATGGAGGTCAGAGCTGAAGGTTCTTTGCTAGCAGAATTCTAGATAGAGGAATTTTAATTTTTTTTACTTTTCAAACAAAAATTCTGTTCTAGCATCCTAAGCTGTACATGCAGGTCTCTGGATAGGAAATCACTCTTCTGACCAATTTCTATTATTCAATATTGCATTAAAAAAATCAGAGGAGGAAGAAGAAAAAACTTTGGGCATCATCAGGTCAAGGCGATTTTTAAAAAGGTTAAAAGCTGTTCAGAAGGGTTACAGTATCCATAAAGGCAAATGAGATTATATTTAAAGACTGATGGAGAAAAGCAATAATTGAGATAAAACACTACTGTCTTAAAAAGGTTTAGACTGAGGAAATGCTGATATTAAAGCAAAGAAATTGCAAGACTTACAGATCAGCCATCACATCAAAGACAGCAGAGAATTTAATTAAATTTGCAACAATTATGTTTACTTTTAATGTTTACTAGGTTTTTTACTTTCTTCCATCATTGTTCAGTTAAATATTTTTGTAATAACTTGGGGAATATTGTGATTGTGTGTCTCCAACCACCAGCTGTCAACTGCTGACCTTTCTGTTCCCTGCATCTGTAATGTTACAAGCCTTTGTCCTGGAAAGAGTTATGATGTTTCAATCAAATACATTGTGAAGTTACAAAACCCATAACATGATCTGGATAATGACTGCCTGGATACACTTATAAAATATATTTTAGACCCCCCCAGGGAACAGAGATTGGAAAAAAAATCACAAACATTACTCTCTGCTGTTTGCCACTAATTGAGTGAGTAATCATTACATGAGATGAGTGTTGAATGTGAAGCCTGCTGTTAAGGTGTATGGTAAATAAAATGCACAGAAGTCCACAAACACAAAATAGCTGAGTCAAAACATCACTGAGGTCCTGAAACACAAGCCATAAAAGTACCCTGAGTGCTGAGCTGGGCACAGGATCTCTGTTTAGCCCACATAATTTTGGTATTTCAGCCTATTGAGAAATTACTATTTGGATTTCAAACTCTGCCCTTTTGTCTGCTGTGACTTTTACCCAAGACTTACTAAGTCTCAGAAGCTGTAGTAATTACTGCCAAAGGGAGTTGTGATAGAGAATTGTTTCATACCCAGCCAAAAAATCACAGCAATAGCCACTGAAGAACTGTATTTGTCTTTTCTGTCTGTGACTCAGGAGCTGGCTCACATGCTGGGACACCTATAGTCTCTTGATAGATCCAACCAGTTTCTGAAAAACTGAAGAATATGACAAAAAGGTTGCCTAGAATATAACTGCCCAAACTGTAACACACAGACCAGTTCAAAGTGGTGCAAGGCTTGATGCAGAGCTAAAAGCTGCTTGTCCCTCTCCATCCTAATGTGCCATGGTTGGCCATCGCCAGTAGCACGACCTGCCACAATTGCTACTGTGTAAGAAGCAAGGCAGCAAAACCACTCTGGGAACACACAGGTTAGAAAACATCTTATAATTGAAAACTCATCAAACTTAGTCATTCTCTGTATTCAAAGGATTTATAAACGGAGAGTGACTTCTCTAATGTTAAATCTGCCCTCCCCTCTTTTTCATAGAGATGCAAACCAATTTTCACACAGATACTACTCTGTGTGTTGTGGATTGCTCAGGGTCTCTTCCATTTGAACCTCTTGTGAGGGGCCAATTTGCAGCCTCCAGGGTGGGTTATTGGCCTCCTCAATCACTTGGGATTTATTCTGCTCACTTACTGAAAAGTCAAAACCTTTGAGACAGTCATTATTAGGAGAATGACAAATGGTGAATAACAAATCGTCCACTTTCAATAACGAATTTTCAGAGAAGTCATTCATGTCAAAATGCCCAGTGGTCTGCAACATGCTTGTGAGGGGCTATCATGAAGATGTTCCTGGCTGTGTGAGCAATGTAATGAAAGGACAGCAATGCCATGAATTCACCATCTGTGTTAGAAAAATTTTTGCACATTCCTTTTTATATTATTTGTATCTGTTTATGATAGGCTTTTCTCTGTTACCCTTTGTGAAGGTGTCCAACAGCTTGGCTGAAGGAAATTTCTTTTATATTAAAAAAAGTTGTTAAAATGACTTCCCGAACTTGCATGCTTTGTTTTATTTCAGCCTCTGGGGTTTTCAAACAGGTGAGTTACCATCTACCACAATCATAAAGAAATAAAAATGATATAGAAAAAGAGCTGTGAAACATGTTTCAAAAGAAGGGACAAACCAAGAAAGAATTGCACAGGTCTGTAAATTATCATTTTAATTTGGGACCTATGACAACCTTGACAATGGCCCTTTATGTCTCTCTCTATTGTCTCTATTTATATCATGCCATTTGTATTTACTGTTCATCTAGCAAATAAAGCCTGTCACCAGCACTCAGAGTGCCAGGCTGCAGAATTGCTGTAAGTCTCCTTGGAGCGGTGTTCAGCCACGGGTAAACTAGTCCTGCAATGAGATGCTCCCTATTCTCCCTTGAAGATCCAGAAAGAAGAAATTCATTGCTTATGCTGCAATTTTGATAACCTAACTGGCAGAACAGTTATTCAAATTTTAAGCTTCTAAATGCTGCAAGATCAACCTGGCCATCCACATAAATAATTTTGACATGGTAAGTATGCGAGTGCGATGATAACTGATAAGTGAAGCAATTACCTTGCTTTTTTGGATTATATTAAATGAAGATTCTGATAGAGCAATGAAAAGAGACAAAGCAGACAAAAAGGCGGCTGTAGAGCTTTTGGGCACTGTGTTATCTCTATTATACCATATTGAAATAGAGAAGCTATCACCAATCATGCTTCCTATGTAACTTCTAGCTTCTAACGGTGAACAATGAATAAATTGTCACAAGACAGTAACTGATAAATTGGGATTGGCAGTGCTTTTTAAAAGTGTAAATAAACTTATCAGCCCCCTCACTCTCCCCGAAAGGCAGTACAGTTTGCAAAGGATTTTTTATTTTGGTGTGTTGTAGCTTGCAAGGTCTCATTTCATTTACCCACGTCGACTGCTTTGTTTGGCCATCAGTTTTAAGTAGCCACTTCAGTGTAAGAGTTTACTCCAGCACTAGCATTCTTTTTGTGGTGTACTACAGAGCACTTTGCTTTTGTCCCTATGTGTTTTTTCCTTTGGCTGTTATCCTCCTCTCTTAATTCTTGCCATTCCAATTAGAAGCTGCTCTAATTATATGTTTTTATGCTAGCTTTTATTGCATGCAGAGGCATACAAAGATCTAAATAGCACCTCCAAGCAAAGGTGTCCAGATCTTAGTTTCTAAGAACATCTTTGCAGACATTGAGTACCTCATAGATTAATTAGAGTTCTCCAGAACTGTGCTACTTCTTTCCAAAGACCAATCCCAATTCTTTCTAGGAAGAGATTTTGCTACTGATTGGGGCAGGATCTGGCCCAGCATTCTTTTTGGTGGAGGATCATGTGCTGAAACTGATATTTGTACATTGCATCCTTTCAAGACAAGGCACAAATGGAGGGGGAATGTCATTCCCTTGTTAAAATTAATTAAGTAACCTAACACCGTACATCTGGGGAGAGGACAGAAGGGGAAAGGAAGTTCTCCTTGTTCTCTGTTTACCATTTAAGCCCTGCTGCATCCTGCAATAGCATTGCAGTGCTGTTACTAAGGCCTCCTATGCTCTGCAGCCAGCTGGGCCTAAAGGCAGTGGCAGAGTTCTGCTTTGTAGGGTTCATTGCTTTGGGATGACCACATCGTATCCCTGGTTAGAAACTTGTCACACTTTTAAAATTTTTTTAACTTATCATACCTCCACTGGACAAGCCAGGGAGTTTGGAGATCTTGCTGGCAACATGCTGGGTTTTTAGAAACCCAGCATGGCATGGGAAGCAGTGAGAATTTTGGAATGGAGAGTGGACACAACTTCCTTCCCTGATGTCAGTAACAACAGAGAAGATCTGTAAACCGGCAAACACTGACAGCAAGCATGTCACCCTTCAGCTTCCCACCTTGATATCTGCAGCTGAAAATCTCTGATAATAAAGGCTAAGCATACTGACAAACTATAGTCCCCACTGAGTGGCTCTGCACTGCTGTTATTAGACTTCAGGATTAATGCTCCACAAGGGTGTATTGTTCTTGCACATTGTTTACTTATTCAGAAAGAGTTTTTGGTTTAGAAGTCTATCTGTGAAAATCAGGCAAATCACAACCCAAATTTTTCTTCAGGAAAATGAAAGCCTGTTTCTCCTGCTAATTTACAGGAGTTGGTGGATTATGTGGTAAATTCTATGGCTGCAGAACTGCATAAAAAACCCCCACCTTCGACTACTACCTATTGTTCCACAGGATCAATTACTCAGATCCATCTCCCACTGAAGTCAATGTCGAACCTCACACTGAATTCAATGCTCCTGCTACTTATTTCAAAAGAAACCATTTTAATTGACTCAGAACTATCCAGGTACACATACATCTTGCCTATGTAAACACATTTTTGTTTCTATTATCCCCGCTATCTGTTTCCACCCATAACATCTCTTCACCTATATGCTCAGTCTGCATTAAACTAGCAAAACGTTTTTGTTGCAATGACAGTGGGTTTTCCCAAAAGTTCAAGTTTGGGAAAGTATGAAAATGTATTATCAGCCCTTTGGGTGCTAAAAGGGAATGCAGCTTGGCTGGGGACAGACCATC
The DNA here is from genome assembly GCF_947461875.1 of Haliaeetus albicilla. NCBI lineage: Eukaryota > Metazoa > Chordata > Aves > Accipitriformes > Accipitridae > Haliaeetus > Haliaeetus albicilla. The sequence continues at coordinate 17,646,716 of NC_091490.1, forward strand.
AATCAGTGTAAGCTGAGGCAGTCCTGTCCTCCCCCAAGATCCTGGCTGTAGGCCCCCTCCTCCCTACCTCAGTGATGCTGGCACAAGTCCTCACCCTACCATGCTTTGGCCTGGTCAGGGAATTGGCCTGGCTAGAGAGCAGTCTTTCCTTTGGGCTGAGTTGGTTTCCAGCAGGATCAGTGGCTGTACCTGTCTCAGCTGTGCAGCCACATGAGCTGCAGCACCCACGCAGGAGAGGCAGCAGGAGGGCACAGCTGCAGGTGGGAGGGAACACCCCTTTTGACAGCTGCCTGCTGGTTTGATGACTCAATTTAAGCCTCAGATCAGATCACACTTAGAATCATAGCCTCTGAGAGAACTGTGCTTTGAGGAAGTGGAATGCATTGAGGGTGGAATATATCTAAAGAGGGGACAAGAGGAGTAAGTAAAGGAAGATCTTGCCTCCTTTTTCATCAAAACTGTAGTGAACCTATCAGCTACTGTATTGTATCACATACCTGAGCTAGGATGTTCTGCACAGACTACATGAATGTTCTTTTTGTGGTCCTGAGGTTCATCATGCCATATCTTGGCTGCTAACTGTACTATGCTCACACTCCCAGCACTGCATAAGGCCTAAATCAGCCACCCTGAGTTGGGTGGAGTGAGTAATGGTGAGGGTCAACACTCTTCCCCAGCTGTCCAGAGCAATTTACAGGCTATTTCCTAGCAGTTGCCTGGAATACCAATGACATACAACCATTAGTGGACCCAGGAATGTCAGCAAATATAAAAATGACACATTTCAAATTCAATTTACTGGAACCAATTTTTAATCAGGTAAAGAGTCTGTATGGGCTGCATCAGTAGAATTGGGCTTATGGCAGTATCCATTTCAAAAGCACTCAAATGACTTAGAAATTTAAAGTCCCAAATATAAGAGTATTAGGAGCATAAATGTCTTTGGTTTTCAATGGAGTCCAGACCCCAGACTCACTGAGATGTTTTCAGAAGTCTGTATTTTGCCCTTGAGAAATTGTATTTCCCCAATCTATTTTCTACTGAGACATGGAACAGACAGAATTACTAGGTTATGAGAGTTGATTCTCATACAAAAGATTACATGATTTGCTAGATCCTGTTCTTTATGATCATTGATAAAATCAAGGAGAAAGACTAACTGCCTCTTCTTGTCGGGAACTGTGGAATGCAGAGGACAGGCTGATAGAAGAGGGTGGAGGTGGTTTGCAAAGCAGTAGATTAGATCAACTTCTTGTCACCTAACACAATCACAACATTTTCTTTTCATCTTTACTTTTAGCCTCTTTGGCCTGCAAAAGATAAGAAAGTAGACCAATTGCCTGGATTTAGAGTTGTATTTCTGAGTGATGGTATAGAAATTGAAAAAAAAAATTTCTTTGTGTACGCAGATTTTTCCTGGGGCGCTTTCCCAGTGTTGGAAACTGCCTTTCAGGCTAAGCATACGTTGCAGAGGGCCGAGGAGAAAAACACATATACACGTTCCTCTGGGACTGGTATCCCCAAAGAATACTGGACTCTCATGACCACTTATAAAAATGTGGTTGATGATACCCTATCACCTCATGCTTATCTGAATCTCATTTTTAGTCACTCATTCACGCAGGGACATATTTCCCTCTATATTACACAGGCCTGAACTGCCCAGGTTTGCTACAATTTCCTATAGAACCTCTCTAAGAGTGTTACTTTGAGTGAGGTTGTTCATGATTTTTAGCATCCCTTGTCCTCATCAAAAGTATCCCAGATGCAGCATGATGCCAAGTCCTGCAGAGCAGAATATGATGTAAGACTTCAGAGCTATGTGGGTGAAGATGCACATTCAAGGGTGGGAACCGCAGAAGAGCTGGCTGTCGAGGTAATATTTTCCCATTGCTTTGCATGATTTGGAAAACTGATACATGACTTTTGGTCTAGCTCTGTAGTAATAATCAGATATGTACAGTGAGATATTTGGTATTGATCTACTCTTAATCAGAAATCAAACTAAACCTTATCTTATGACAAAGTGTAATTAACTATTTTGTTAATTACTATAATTATCCTCCTCACATTTATTTTGACAGCAGTGTCAGTAGCAGAAAACTATTTCCTTAAATTGCTGTTGCCTATTATGAATTACAAATTCATACAATTTTGACAAATGATTTTATTCTCTTTTTAGCAGCATGTTTTGCAACAGACAGCTTTTCAGAAAAAAATGGCCATCTACTTGAAAACCAAGCTAGAAAGGTCACACACAGAAGATTAACTATACTGGAGCTAACAAGCATCACATTTAACCAAATAAAAAATTCTTTTTCTTTCCTTTCCTATGTGAGATTCTTTGGATACCTACATGACATTATGAGATGTGGGGGAAACAAAAAAAAAAGGAAGAAGAGAAGGAGAGGGAAGAAGAGAAAACCAGAATGGTTTATAGTAGTCACTAACCCAGAGGTGGCCAATAGGGGACAAATGGACTAAACGTGACCCATGAAATTCTACAATGTGTTTTGCTCATTGAAAGTTATCCCCTTTCTCTCTCTATTGTGTGATGAGGAGAGGGAGAATACACAGAGGCAGCATGACACATTGGTGGTGCTCTGGGACTCAGTACTGGTTTTAATTTTACGATATCCCAAATAGGTGACTTAGAAATGAGACGTGGTTGTGGCCAGAAATCTTTGAAAATGCAGGAATTCAAGTGGGAGCTCTTCATATGCTTTTAAAGCTGGAATCAGACCATCTGCTCCGTGCTTCATTTAGCAACTTCTATTCTTAACTAAAATACTTTTTGAGCCAGCTGCTTCAGCACTGCAATGCCTTCTTTCTGCCCAGCAGAGCTCAACTCAACCTCTGGGGAGGACCAATAGAGCTTTTAATATAGTGCATTGTCCAAGCAAAACTGAGGTTCTCTTGCTGGGACAAGGTCTACCAAACAGCAAACAAGACATGTGGCACTAATAGGAAAATTGCTTGCATTAAGATGGGTCTGTATTTTCAGTGGGTTGCATCTCCCACTAGGAAAAGTAGTAGAGAACAAAGGGGCCGAACTACATGTGACCCTAGTACACTCAGTGGCTGCCTCTGTGTTTGCATTCGCAGAGTCTGATTGCTCCTAAGTTGAATTCTTTGTTTCTTGTCTGTACATAAACTTCTAGGCTGCTGCTGACTCTTCAGAGGTGTCAGGATCATATTTTGAAATGACAGAATAGGCAAGCAAAGCTGGACCACTTAAGTGTTTCAGTTGATACATCCCCTTTGTAGAATGGCAGTGATAGAGTTAACTGAGTTGGCATCTCTCCTGTGATAGTATAACACACTTTGTGTTTCCTAAGTGGTAATGACTAACATGGTCGGCAGTTGGTGCCAATACTGAGCATTTGGTTAACCTCCTAGTTTGCTTGTAGCAAAAGTAATTTACTCAGTACACAGACATCTAACCCAGTCTAATCTCCTTGACGAGAGATTACGCAGGGGTGGCGGGCTGAAGTGGCATAAAATTCCAAATACCATATCTATTTTTACTCATTGACTATAGAGTAATATCCATGGGACAAGGATTAGTAAACTGAGAAAGATATTCTTTCTTAAAAGCCAGCTTTTCTCCCTGGTTTAAAATTACAGTGGAGCAGATCTTCAAAAATTAAATGAAAAGTTCCTCACTGTGCCATCCCAGGGATGGATTTGTGCAGTATGGATCTATAGGAGGTGGATTTCAGAACTACACAAAGCCACATGGAAATGAATGTGGTGTTCATATGTAGGGCTATTTATACTGGATGTAGTTGCTTGATTTGAGAACAAGAAACAAAAAGACCAGAGCGTGAGACATACGACTAACCACAAAGGAACCAGGGAGCTTGATTTTACTGAAATACTGATGTGGCTTGTGATACTTGGTGAGCTTCTAGAGTCACATGGCAAGATAACAAGTTCAGCTGCCATTAAACAAGATGATATTGTTAGCCCTTGTTACAAAGGAAAGTTTGACAAAATGACTGAATACACACACACTGTATTCTGTGTATACGTGTATATACACACCAAACACAAACACTAAAGAGATAAAAAGAGCTAAAATGCACTTAATACAAACCTCATGATTTAGCCTAGTTTCATAATTTTAGGGTTTCTGAATCATGGTTTTTGAATGCATGGGTTTGGCAAAATACCATCATCATAACTAAGCAACAGCTTAATAAATGAATCTAGATGCATTAACAGGATGTGGAATGTAATGTCAATAAATACTAGATAGGAAATGAAATTCAAATAATGAATAAATTTGAAGAAAATTATAATTTCAGAGATATATCATGAATAGAGACAGAAGGAAGTGCCTATCGCTTAGTTACTCTACTTCTTTTACACACAGCAGAAATGTAGCATTGATGCTAATTAGATCAGGATCAAGCCAGCAATTAGCAATTTAAAAAACCATACTTCTAATATATTTATGTAATAATGGTTATTGATAATTTACTTGGGTTAAAGTCATCAGTGGCACTTGGGATATTCTTTTGCAAGGGAAAATACACACGAAGAAAAGTTAAAAAAAAAATCCATTAAGTAAAATATTTGGGATCATCAATGGGCTGGCGGTAACCCTCATGCCCTTAGTTCCCCAACATCTGAAAAGCATTTCTGTGCGTTTCTACAATTTTAACCAAAAATATGTATTGCCACCAACAGAAGAGCCACACAATACCCATGTACAGACAAGGGATATGGAATCCAACCCGGACCAGACCACAGTTGTGTGGATTTTACCTGCTCTAATTCTACCAGCTCTGCAAACTCATTGGCATTTCTGCTCTACTCTTGCCTTTTTTCTTGGACACCAAAGAGAATATTCTAGGCCTTGATTACGCCTCTGAAACCTAAACACCACCAATATCAAGACAAAGACTCCCTGACAGCTTGACTTGTGCGTTCTGCCATCCCAAGGGGTAGCAGAAGTGGATGCGCAATTCATCACCCAGCAACACCCAAGAGTGTTTTAGGGCTGCTTATGATTCGTTGCCTCTCTGGTGCAGTTCTTGTGACTTTCTTTGAATTCCCGTAAGGATGGTTTATCATCCTTTTCACTCCAGTCCCAGTTCCAGTCTCAGTCAGTCCCAGAGCTTGGTGAGAGTCTTGTTACCTGTTGCACCTCCTCCGCCAGCAAGTCCTCGAGGCGTCATCACAGGCTCTGGGGTGACAGATGCGCCATCAGGCAGCTGAGCTGCTATAATGCAGTCAGCGTCTGCCGTGCACAGGATTTCTCATTTCCACGAGTGGCTTACGAGTGAAACTTCACAACTTTTGCTGTCGATCTATCTTTCTCCATATTTTCATCAATAGACTCTTCCCTTTACCTCCTTTACTTGCCCTTTCCACTTTTTTAAAAACAATTTCTCTTTATTGGTCATATGATTCAATAAAGTTATTCTCTTGATAAGTGTGAAAGGTCTCTCTTCTTGCCACTGCAGCGTGTACTTCTGCAGCTCCCCATTACCACGGCTTCCGCTTCAAACTATCATCTTTAAAGGTCACTTGTTTCCTTACACATGCAGTCAAGCCCAACAATGATTTAATGACACCTGAACAAGCTCATATTAAAATTACCCACAGTGCGATCATAAATAATTATTAAGCAAAAGAAGAAGAAAGCAAACACGTTTCTTTTCGAGAAACCAACACCAAAGATATTAGTTAAAATGTTAAAGTATATTAACCAATTACATAAAACCCTTTCATATTGCCTTGCTTCATTTCAAACATGGCATGGGCTATTTTGTCTGTGAACTCAAGTGGAACAAAAAGCTGCAGAATGCAATTTGTGTCAGGAGCCGGACTGCGGAGGGACAACTAATTCTAATTAGTGCAAATTCCCCACGGGCCAGCGAGAGGCCTCACGCAGGAGCTGCCGCCGCCGCCGAGCCCCTCTGCCCGCAACAGGTGGGCAGGGGCGCCCGCCGCAGCCCTAGCGACAGCTGAGGGCAGCCCCTTCGCCGGACACCCCTAATTAATGGCGTGCATGTCCAGCCTTTGAATGTGATATCTCTTAATCTAGTTCTGAACTAAGGAAGATTGGCTCTTCTAATTGGTTAAAATTAAAGCGGCGGAGGAGTTTGCCAAGAACCTCCAGGCTGCAATGCCGGTCTCATTTCAAACTCGCAGCCTAAAACTCTTTGCCGATCAGTGCAAAAAGGGTAAGGCGGGGAAAAGGAATTACCGGGGGGAAAAGTCTTGGCCGTCTGATGACACTGGTATTCTAGTGAGCACGTCCCTAATGCAAAACGTTTCCGCAACTCATTAATATTCAACATTTGATGTATATTAGAAATATGCTTTTAAAATTCTGATCAATTATAAGAAATAATGGTGGCAAGGAAGGCACAGGTCATTAACCTAACTATTAGACTTCCCAGCTAAGCCTCATTTTGAACTGTTCAGTCTAAAGCAAACTCAGGGTAAGACTGGCTGCCTGATTCCCAGCCTGCCTTTTGTCAGACCTGCTCCCCTTCATAAAAACTGCTTCTGTAAGAGCACAGCCAGCCCTAATGAGAGAGGCAGCCCTCCCGCCCTGCCTGCAGGAGGGAAGGGGAGGGAGAAGATGCAACAAGATTTATACAACACGCCAGTTAGTTAGAAATGTTTTTTAAATAACCAAGCAATGAAGCATACTTCACACAGATTAGGATTATCTCATTTTCAAAGTCTTGTAACAGCTAAACACCAGTGAAAAACTTTGTTTTAATCCTACTGAATTATATACATTGAGTTAAATCAGGAAAATGCTTAGCTGTTTAGAGATTTCAGCAACTGGGGGTCTGACAAACGAACTGTAAAAAGCATTTTACTTGACTTGCTTTTCTCCACGTACCAGCTGACGGGAAGCTATGGCAGAAGGAGAACTGGCGAAGCCTCCGAGGAGCTCTGCTCTCCTTGCTTTCCAGCAGGCTGGTGCTTCAGAGGAGTGCTGGAGCTGTCCTTGTGTGCTGGTGCAGCGACCCACCATGCGTTTCCATGTGTGCTGCCCTTGACATTGCCCAGGCTGACATAGTTTATCCAAATGATGCTACCAGCTATACTAAACAGCTGTTCTGTATGCCTCCATTCCTTTGTACTAAGGGCTTTATTTAAGGACTTTAAATAATCCTTCATCATCATTTCACACCAGTCTTAAACTAACAGGGTTCGTTTCTCTGTCTTTATTACATTTACTTTTACTAGGCATTTCAGCCAAAAACACTCCAGAGGGGTGTGCCAACTACAACTATGTCATAAGAATGATTTTATTAAGAAAATGCCTCCAATGCTACCTCATAGCATTTTCTACTACTATTGTTTGGGTTGCACCAGAGGCTAAAATGTGGCTTCTTTTAATAACACATTTGCATAAGTTGATCTGAAAGATCCCCATGTGATGACATTACTCCAGGGTTGGCCTGTCATCTCAAAAAAGCCCGAGGTGCTGGTCCGAAAGAGATCAAACTCAAGAATTAACTAGTCTTCATAAAGCAGGAATGTCTCTACAAGCAGTAAAACAAATGATTATCATTTCTTTTTGGCGATGGTCTATGCCAAGCTAGAGAAAAACAGAGCTTTCAAACACTGACAATCTGGTATATTGAAGTATGACCATTATTTTTTATTTTCCACATTTTTGGTCCAAAGACAGTTCTGAGTAATTGATTCCCATAATGAGCTATGGTTCGTTAGTCAATTTAATTTATAATTGAATTGGATGGATGTAACTCTGTGTAAAATTGTCTCTGAAGAATCTGTTTTGTTCGTCTGTTCAACTTCTGACAGGGATGGAAGAAAATCTAAATTATTCCCTTCTGCAGGAGGGAAAAACTCTGAAAGTCTCAGCATCCCTTGTGAAATTAAGAGGGAAAATATTTTTAATAGTTGCCATGCAAAAATAATATGGCTTTACTAAAATTTATAGAACCTTGACAATTAACACATTAATGCCTGGAATGGTGGCTTAAAATGAAAATCAAAACATGGGGAAATATATGAATCAGCAGTCCTGCCTGAACAGCTGGAAAGATCACTCTTAACCAGAATGAAAACCACAGATAGATATTTACTGGTAAGTCATGTCTTACTTCTTTGCAAATACTGCAAAAGCTGGAGAATTTGCTTCTCCATGCTTTTATACTGACATTTTGATGATACAACTTCATTGGGAAATGCCTGGTGTGAAGAATCAGACCCAGTGGTTTAAATTTTTCTTCTGTTTACAGCTTGGAAACCCAGAGTTGCTCCCACTGCCATGAAATGCAGGAGTGCTCTAAATTCAGTTTGCTTTTGTAAAGAGATTTGGGAATAGCCACTCTACTCTCTGTGGGCCTTCTCTTGGCCATAGCAAAGTTCATGAAATAACAGAGCAGTATATGAGAACGACTTCTGCTTCCCAGGCAGGGAAGAAATACCTTGGTTTAGGATTTTGAAGATGAACATGAGGTTCCATTTTTAAGTTAATTTTTCCCTGGGGTTCCTTGGTCCTCAAGACTCCCATACAAACCCACTTTCATTTCAGAGAAAATATTCAGGTTCTCATCATGTGCTGAATATACTTCCCTCCTAATTTTTCATGTCTAAAGAGAATCATTGAGTGTCTCTGTCTCCATTACTGGTCTTAGCAAGACGTACCAGTATTGAAAGATACATTTAGCTTACAAGGAAAAGCAAGTGAATTAATTCACTCAATATTTGTATTTTTCTATACAGAAATATAGGTATTCATCATTGATTGTGCGTCAGCAGACATATATGCTAGCAGTAAAAGAATTGCTACACTATTATGTAAGCATAGTATTTCTTGTAATCTAGCCTCATGCAAAAGCAAAATATACATTCTCTGTTTGCTGAAAAAATAAAGTGTACTGAGAAGCATTGCAATGGGATAGGTGATGATGATCAGCTATTATCAGTCCCAGCAGGCACATATTTTTTCTTAACAGCCACAGGACTGCTGCTCTGAAAGCCAGGCACAAGGATTTTTTAGTTCAGAGCATTTCACATTGCTTTTTAGAGGCAGGCATGACACACGGCTGCACAAACTCTTATGGCCTCCAGTTAAGGGGTCGCTTAACGACCTCATTTGTCTACTTTTGCATCAAGTCCCCAATAAATTCTGATGGGCAACAGGCTCCCAGGCTCCTTACGTTATCCAGATAATGGTTTTTTTTTTCCTTTTCCTGTAGCAGTAGTAGTAGAAGTGTTGCGTCCAATCTTCATCATATTTCAGAGTTTGTTTATAATGTTTCCGACCTTTTTTTCCACTAGCAAGTATTTGCTCTGGTAGAAGGGATATGAGGCAAGTTCAGTGACTGGTCACACCTACCCACCTTTGCTGAAGTGAATGAGGTCATAAAGGTGGAACTGAGGAGAAAATTTGGCCTATTACATCCACTTAAGAGTTACCACAGGCTGTTTATTTCTGAGCTATGTTATACAGATGTAATAGCAGAGGGAGGCTGGAGCTATTGAAGATTGTTCTTAATTACTACATTCTGGCTGAGAAATTCTTTAATATAAGTAATTTTCAGCACTGCAAATGCACAGGAGACAATGAAAGTTGTTTCTAAAAGATGTTAAAGCTGACATCAATCATTTATACATAATGCACAAAGCAATGAGGGCAAACTCTTCAGTGCAGATAAGAGATGTCACAGTAAACTTATGTTCCAAGGCAGTGGTATCAGTTACAATCGATCACTTGGTAGCCAGTGGAAGTTACATTTTTACTTTAGTCTTTAAACTCTTTTGACTGCACTACCAAAAGTATTGTTTTAATCTAAAGTGCTAGGTCGATATTTCTGATCAATAAGCATTCATTTCCAACTAACAAGGACAATGGTTAGTGGATTCCTTTAAACATTTTCATTTCAAGGAAATCTCTGCTGTTCTAGAAATCAGATCTCTAACAAAGAGTACAAGAAAAAGGAAAATGAGCAAAAAATATGGCAGAGAACTTCCAGATAAATCCAGCTCTTCCCCAGCACAATTTTCCTTTCTCCTATGATGCTAAATCAATAAATATTATGTATGACCTTTATATTTTAAGTAATTATAAAATTCAACAGCATTATCAGTAATTCTTTCCATGAAAGCATGCACAGCCAAACCAAACAAAATCCAAACCACAAATGACCAAAACCAAACCGACAAACTTCAGTTGTTGAAAAATTAATCCCTAGTGATAACAAAGTACAAATCAACAAGCACAGCTTAGAAAACTACCCCTGGTTCACTTGGTAGAAGATTTGGTGTAGCTTCCATGAGCTTCAGAGAAATTCCTCCACTTTCAGCCCAGATGAGTTTAGCCCCAGGAATGGCAACTCCTGGCCCAGCCAGCAGCCAAGAGCTGATCCTCTTTAGGGTGAACCTTTCTTCTTGGACACACACAGTCTTGAGGACTGAGCTCTCCTCCCCTGTTCCCTGGGAAAGCCAGACACCATCTTGCCAGAACATCTGTAAGGTCCTTCTGTCTCTCCCTGCTTAGTCCTGGGCTTTTCAGAGCCCAGCACAATTCTGCTTTAAATGTCCCAGGGACTCTGATGCACTTTAGAGACATGTTTGGCTACAGAGAAATCAGGATTTTTGCCACAGTGGTGTGTACAGACCACTCCCTTTTGCTTTACAAGCCTAGCTAGGAGAGAACATGCTGTCTTCAGTGCCTGCAGCTGTGCTTAGCAATCCCCACTAAACTCAACAGTCTCCAACTTTCCATCACCCCCACACAATGATTTGCTGCTTCTCACACTCCCTTCTCCTCAAGACACTGGCTATTGTTTACACGGCAAGAAATACTAGAGCTAAAATTAAAAACCGACTGGATTCCTTCAGGCTGGGCTGTCAGCCACCTCCACTGCAGGTACTATGTGCTCAGTGTCCTCCATCCCCTCGTGGCAGTCCTGGCACTGAGGTGGTGGAAGTTGTTTAACTAGTCCATAGGCACCTCTTACACAGGGTGTTAAGCCAGGCTGATGCAGCCACTGTGCACCCCCTCCATTGGCATCTTCCCCAAAGGATGGGTGCTGAGGGGACTTGAAGCCATGACTGGTGTGCCCTGTGCCTGGTGGCCCCTGCCTACACAGGGGCACTCACAGGGTGTTGCCCTGCCTACGTGACACCGGGTTGAAAGCGCAGAGCAGAGCGTAAAGCCCGTGCTCTACCTTCTCCTTCATGGCTGGTGACGGAGCTGTGGTTTGGATGGGGTGCAATTAAAATACAATAAATACTGTATTCTATTGTTCACAAGGGCTTCACTCCCCTTCATACATCCGTGGCATTACTTTGGGTTTTGAATCAACCCCAAAATTCAAAGCTAAGTCAGACAATTTGTCTGTTTTAATTTGTATTTATCATAACCAGTGAATTTCATCTGGATTTCCCCCAGAAACATATATCAGGCAAGATTTGCTCAAATGCATGCATCCCAATGAACCTTAGGAGGAGTCTGGGCCAAGCTCAGTGGTTCATGCCATCTTTGCTCTTAATTCTATAGATGAGATATAGGGGAAGCCAGCTGCTAAAGTGGGTTGCATGCAGATTACACTTTTTTCACTGGGAAATGATGGGAAAAGAATTTTGGCTCCATTAAATACAAAGCGTCCCCTCAGACAGAAAGCTTAACACAAAATGAATGGAAGGTCAAACTTTTGTAGGGCTATTAATCTGTACTGCGACTTATGCAGATTGGAAAATATATGAGAAATGTAAACACAGTGTTCACTCTGCATTAGATAGCAGGAGATATGCAGAGCCTGAATAGATAACCTTTTGTGAACATTGGGAAGCTGGATTTTATGCGAGAGCTGTATGAGTCCTACTCTTTATGGTGCCTGTTCATGTAATACAGTGCTCAAGTATGAAGGAGTGGGTGAAGGAGGAGGGACAAGAGGAAGAGGGCTGCTGGAGAGATTCATTAATGTACCATAAATGGTAAAACTTCCATTGACTTTAACTAAGCCAAGAAATCAGTCTTGCTTTTAAAGACAATACAGCCAAAGAATGATATGGGCAACAAAGGACTTCGGGTGATACTAATCTACACGAAAAAGTGGCACATTTATGAACACCCAAAATCACACTAAATCTTAACACAATCTTATACATCATAAAATGCATATTCTACTGCATTTTCCACTCTCTTTTTTTATTGTTTCTTTCTCCCCAGCTATTTTGGCATTGTTTTCCCTTCTTCAGGTGTGTTCCAGTCAAAATAACTCCCTTGTTTCAAAACACTGGTTCCTGTTCATTTATTTTGCTGACCATGCCTTTTCCATCCTTCACTGTAGTCTACTCCTCAACTAGTCATGACCTCTGTTTTTCTTCTGGGCTTTTTATTTTGTTTTGCTTCTCTTATTCCTCTTCTAGATCTTCTGCTTTTTCACACAGACTCCTTTCCATCTGTCATTTCTTTTCCTTTGTGTGGTATTCTCTTTATTTATCTCATCACTACTTCCTTTTTACTTTTTATACTTTTCCTACTTCTGTACTTGCTTTATCTCTGTTATTTCCTTATATACCCCAGTTCCTAAAGGGAAGAATTGGATTTGGCGGATTTGGAAGAAATGGTGGGAGTCTCCGTCATTGTGTAACCATTTTCAAAATGGTTTTAAAAGTATGAAATCAAATAAAGTTATTAATAAGGACTTGATTTTGTTACCTTTTTTTTTTTTTTCTTGCAGGAAACAGACATCTTCTTTGGGCTTTGACAGCAATATTCCAGTTTGGTTAAAATCAAGCAAATACTGCATCATCTGAACAGTCTGTACCAGAAGCTGATCAGGCAGAACACAGTCAACTCATCACTTGCTTGGCTCATATCCTTCTCTGCTTCCAACTATTTTCCCCACTACTACAGCCCTCAAAACCTTCTCTGTATGTCACCATAATGTCACTATGTGACTAAAGATGATTCAGTAGCCCACTGCCACCCACTCCAGCTAGGCAACCCTATAGCCTGGTCAAGAAAAAGATACTGGATGTTTTCCACGCTTCCAAGGTCGAGGCTTGTAACTTCAGTGCCCTGAAAGCACTCAGGTCTCTCCTCTTCATGGGCAGTTTAGTTCTCAGGTTCCTGTGCTGCGCTCTGAACTGCAGTTCAGCCAGTTGTTTAAATGTAGTTAGTACGAATAATTCACTTTGAGCTCACCACCTACCTGGTGCTCTGCAGCAAACACCAGGATTGCAGTGCCTGATGCCATTGCTTACATTAAAACAAAGCAGATGGAGAGAAGGCAGAAGAGGCGCTAAACTAATACATGACAACAGTCTACAATCAGCTACAGCCCTGCTGGAATCTGAAGACTGCTACTGGCCCGTGCAATGGCATTTGGGAGCCTCACTGAGCTAGGTGTCTGAGGTATGACACAACTAGCAGTGTGTACAGTACATGCGGCATATTAAACAGCTGATGTTACATGCTTTGGGGGAATATTCCCCCCCAAATAACTGTGGGAAATATTAATTATTTATGGAATATTTGCATAACTGCATAATGTGTCTAGATATAAATAACAGATTATTTGCATAACTGCATAATGCCACTAATCACAGGAAGAAAAAAAAGAACAAAATATTTCTGGCATTTGATCACACTGTGTCATATATGCTCTGTGATTCTTCTTCAAGCTCTCCCAGGGAGAAGCCAAAGCGCAACTAAGCTCTGTACTCCTGTATTGCATAAGAGGAACAACAGATAAATTTTCAAACACTTTGCAAATCCTGTGTAAACAGTAGTCCAACTGCAAGGCCTTGCAAACGCCTACAGGCTGGATGGTGTTTTGCACAGATTATTTGTCCAAAATTGGAAGAGAAAAACAGACCACATGCACAAGGTGCATGAGTTTCTACAACCAAAATTCACACCTCTCTCATCCATCCTGAGTAATACTGTTGCCACTAGTCTCTTAGGCAGCAGTTTTCATCCTTACATCAAAGTGCTTTACAAGGGGAAGAGGTACTGTTTTGTAGATAAGGACTCTCAGGCCCAGAACCATGAAGTGACGTTCCCAAAGTTGGAGAGCAAATCAGGGCTAGAAGTAGCATCGCCAGGATCGCATGCTGGCCTCCACACTAGGCTGCATCTCACCAGGCAGTAAGACATTCTGCCTGACCATTAAAATTTGTGCTTGATGCATGACTGCTCCACAGGCCTGGGCTGCTCCGTGCAGAGCTGCCCGCCTTCCCCTTTCCATCAAGCTGCATCCTTTGCAACCATCCAGTAAGTTTCTTTGGAGGGGGGCGAGACTGGTTCCATCTTTCCTGCCCAGGGGAGGCAAAGACACTGTGCCTGCAGCTCAGTGGCATGCAGGCTTGGGTGTTGGGTCAGGGACACAGGCTAAAGGCCTGTCCAAGGCTATGGCACAGCAAAGCTAAGAACCAGTGTGGAAAGGGAAGGCAGCTCATGCCATGCAGAAAGATGTCAGTTCGGAGGGATAGCTGTGTGCACACTCTTTCTCCCTGTCATCAGGGAGCTCAGAGAAACACTGGAGTGATCCTACTCTAGCTCAAAGGCATCACTAAGCAGAAACAAGCCTGAAAACATGAGCTGAGTTTGTCAAGCTTTAATATTCCCTAATAACCACTGTTCATTTCTCTGTTAAAGATTTCCTGATAACTGCTGTTCTTTTCTCTGTTAAATACTATTTACCTCAGTGCTGGAGTTTCTAACATACACAACACTGACTTCATTTTTAATGGTATTTTGGTCTAATTTCAGAGCCTGATTTCCCAGTACAAGCTCAAGTAACAAATGTATAATTATTCTCATAAATAACTCAGCACCTTACAGTAGGTTTCAAACAAGTTTCCCCACAAGGCACAAGTGCCCTATATTAAATTCTTTTAAAGTGTAAGTTGATTAAGGTAAAAATTAGTTGTTATTACCTTATGGACATTTTAGTTTTCACAGCATTTCAAAGCTGGTCCTATCAGGAGTAGATTTGTTGCCGCCCACTGGTACAATCATCAGGAAAATTAATAATCATGTTCAGTCTGACTATAAATCATTGTGGTACAGGCAATTAATTTCTGCAGAAAAATGGAAGATCTATAAGTAGTATTATTGTGTAAACTACATGTTGTGAAAACTCAGATCCAGCACAGGCAGATTACAAAACCAATGCTCCTAATTTCAGAGTGTGATAATGCTGGATGGCCAGAAGTTCTGAATAAATAATGCTGGCAGCACCTAGCAGCTTATGGTTGTTGTATTGTGTTTATGCTGTACTTGTAATTCTTGAACCCAATACAAGCATACGTGCTAACTTACAGAGTGATCTGGACAAAATGATCACAGCTAAGTTTTTTCATACATCTGCTGCTAAAATGAGGTGGTTTGTTGTATTTGTTTATATCCTTGCCATTACACAGGGCAGATTTCTATACAGCGTGCTTCTTTTCGGTTAAGGCCATGGTGGTCCTGGTGAGAACAGAAGAAAGATGATGTGTACACATGCAGACCACCACATGCCCCTTGTAAGCTAGATTTATATTTCTCTACCAACACATGCTACAATCCTGCAAAGACATGTGTTTGCCAAAAGTTAGATAAACGTAGCATCAAGGCCATAAAGTTTAGTTTGTGTTTAAAGTAAGAGAAAGTAAAACAGTTAAAAGCTTGAAATTTTTATTGGCTTACTGATTAAGATGGCATGTAGCACTGTGAGAGATATTGTTATAGAAGACTGAAACTCAGTTTCATTTGTTATAAATAAGTCAAATGATTCCCCAAATCTCTGGATTTAATTTTTCAATATTTAGGAAATCAATCAAACAAAATTCACATACCAGAGAAACAAAGTAATACTTTGCCACCAGCTTTTAGTTCATTAGTCAAATTATTCTCTAGGGATTAATTTCAGTCAAATTCACCCTACCTGAAAACATTTGAACAACATTTAATAATGCCTTGTACTGGAGGCTACAGGCTAGATGAATGGTAAAATCTTTACCCATTTGTTGCTGGGTTTTCAAAAGCCAGAATGAAAATGTGTAACAATGGAAGTAACCATGAAGTGAAGCATCTATGGAAACGAAAAGCGATAAAATAATTCACAATGTGACTATTCATACAGAAAAAAATTGAAATGCTCTAAGTAAATGTTTTCTAAAGGCATTTAAAAAAGACAGATAGACTTCCTTTTTTAGCCACTTACATAATGTCTTCCACTGCTTGATCCATCTTTGAAATCAAGTACTTTGAGGTATAAGTATCCGCACTTCACAGGGAAGTTCATTATTGAAGAAGAGCATATCCATGAATAAGGAAGCTCTCCCTTGGAAAATCTTGCAGGACATTTTTAATAGTTTCTAAGATGGAAGCAGAATGGACAAATAATTATCTGGCATATGGGGCTCCCGCTCATTTCATAAGAGCAAAAAGAATTTCATAGGCCATATGAATGGCATTTGTCATTTACTAAATGTTCAGATGCGTGTGTAAAAGTGAAGCTATGAACTATACTAGGTATCCCAGAGAAAATGTACCTAGATGCTTTACTGGATGAAACAGCATGCTACCAGAAACCTACTGCAGGTAGTCAGAAAAGAAAGCCCAATTTCCTCATTAGGAAATAGATGTAAATAATTCAGGAATGTGATGTTTTCCATTGAGGTACATGATGCATTTAATGCATTTTAAACAGTTGAAAGAAACTCCAAAGAAATGTACCTGCTTCCACAAAGATCTACACAGATTTTTATATTAATATATGGGATTTTGGACCACATTGCTGTCTGCAATGGTATAATTCATTTACTAAAGACAAGCTTGTGCTTAAGACATTGAGAAAACCATTGAGAAAACTCTTTGCACTTCCAGTAAACCTGCGAACAAAGGTACCAAGGTGGTAGAAATAAATCTGGTTTTCACTTTGTCTCTTCCCTTTTCTTTCCCGTACCCCCCAAAGGAAATCTGGATCTTGCAAATGAACCTAGCCACATCCTTAGCTGCTTTTGAGTAATGATTCAAATAATTGCTGTTAACAAAATTTTGCAATTTGTCAGCTAACCTGTAGGCTTTACTGGGCAATCATTGACATATTTCAGGAAGTGCAAAGGCTGTTCACATGCCTGGATGAGTGGTCTGTGCCTATCCATGCTGCTTGTACTTATACAGGCTTAGCGGGCTGGGATTGCCCACTGTACATTTGCCATACAGATAGAGAGGTCTGAAACTCTCATATACCACCCACATATGCCCCAAACCTGCTGTATACTGTTAAAGTGTAGCTAAATGTGTTCTTTCATTTGGGTTTCAAACAACATTTTCATTTTAAATTTAGGGATTGAGCCATAGCCAAATCTGTGTTATCATCTAGGTTTATATGGTCATTACAGAGCTTTGATAAACATCTAGGCATATCATATAGTTGAGTGTAATCTATCGAATCTATCTGTCTATCTCCTTGCAATTTTTCCCATATACGGGACATGAATCTTAGGCAGGGATTTGAGGATGTATTAGGATAGTACCAAAAGAGATGAAAATCACAGCTGTTCCAGCTAAAAGCCCTTCCCAATTTCTTAAACAAACATAAAACTGAGTTGAGAATTTCCCAGATTCACCTGGTTCAGCTGTATACTAAGAGTGGTTAAATTAAATGATCCTTCTCACAAAGGTCAAAAGTTAAGTGTCCCTGGTTACATGAGGCCTCATGCCTAATGGGATGATAATCCAATTCTGTGGCATCTAGAAAGAATCCTTCTCCTAGTTATTAAATATGCATGTCTATCCCAAGCAAAATATATTGGAACAGTGAGAAGTGGAGCTAATATACTGCACCAGAGTAGACTTGCAAAAATGTCAACTTGGAACAGAAGAGAAGAAAAAACAAACGAAACCTCCCACAGACAGTTCCAAGGGGTAAAAAAATATTAGAAAATTATTTGCAAAGTCAAATGCTCATAACAAAACCCGAAAGAGGACCACTCTCACACTGAAGTTACGTGACTTTTCCCAGGCAATGTTTATTCTAATTTTGACGCAACATTTTAATAATCACATTAACTGCTGATAAAAGAAAGAACAAGAACTTCATCTTGCAGGGTAGTACCTCCGCAGCAGGTTTTGTTTCCACAGACAATCACCTATGTTATCTGTAAGATTTTCCTATTTTAATGTGGATAAAATTGCAAGTCCGAGTTGCAAAGAAACAAAATATCACTGTGGAAATTAAAGTTCCTTTAACCAAAAACCTTACAGGCAACCAACCTTTTAATCCTTCAGAGCTGTTAACTGCCAGAATTGCATGGAGTGCAATGTGAAACTCACAAGAACTTTTAGTAATGCATTTCAGCACTCTTCCGCTGTGTTGCACTGCTTTCCATCAACAGCTTGGGAAATTCTGAACAGGTAAATTAAAGAGGCAGATGTCAGACCCTCTGACCAAGGTGAGCATGGGGAAACGCTAACTGCATTTGAATGGCACTACTTGCCAGGTATTGGATATTTTCAGCAAAAGAAATCAAGGGTTACAGGGTGTAATCCTTTCTGTTGTAGCTTCTCCCAGTGGTTAATCACTTTCATCATTAAAAGTATGGGCCTTATTTGTCATTAGACTGCCATGCTTTGTCTGGGAAGCCACCGGTCCTTGTTATGGCCTTCTCTACTGGCTTATACAGTGTAATACCTGGAAATGTCTTTTTCCTGGAACATACATTAGACTGTTATCTCCAATCATCTTTCTGATACTCTGATTTTGTGAAGCCTCACTCCCTGTAAAACATTTTGTCCAGTCCTTGATTAACGTGTAGTGTTATTTTTGCACTTAACCTCCTTATTAAAATAGGAACACCAAAGCTGAACACAGATTCCCAGTGTAGCCTCATAATAATGAGCACAAAGCTAAAATCTCCCCCTTATTGCTCACTGCTCCCCTGTTTACACAGTAAGGACTGCAGTAGCCGCTTTGGCCACCTGGAGGTCAGGATCAGTGCCTAAACTTTTCCTGAATTAGTGTTTTCCTGAGCACACTTCCTCTGTCCATACACACAGATGGCATTACTCATTCCCAGGTAGCTTTGCATTCTGTGACCCTACAGCACGTTGTATTTGAACAGAGTAGCCTACCAATGCCATCGCTCCATGAACTCTTAAGCCACCATTTGCCTGCTGATTCTCATTCCTGCATTGTTCCCTGTGCAGCCATGACTCTACATCAAAAACAAGCACTTTCTCTTCCTGGGAGAGTTTTAGCTGGCACACCATTCCCATCATCAGCACACCAACACCTGTACCAGCAGTGGAGGAGAGTGCAGGGTTGGGAACGAGTACTGCCATAATGGCCTCAAATGGTTGTGGAAATAAAAAGTCAGTGACTCAAATTCCTCTGTCCCAGAGTCGTAGTCTGCTAATTAGCTACCAAGTTACCAAAATGCTGTGAAGAGAGGAAGCGCAAGGGGAAAGGAAGAGAGCTCTGACACCAGCTGGAGCGAGGGGGGGTGGCTGAAGAGGGCAAGAGCGGCTGCCTGAACACAGTTCCCCTCGCATCTGTGCCGAGCTCCTGCTGCCAGACACGTCACTGTTTCCCACCCAGAGTGCACAAAGGGCTGAGCCATTCAAGCTGCTGGTCGGCAGTACCTGGGAGGGAGAGCTCTGTTCTGGGCTGAGGCCCATCTTGCCACCTGAGCAAGGAAGGTGGGTTTGGTGATTTACTTCACAGCCACCTCCCTCCAACTCCCACCGTCCCCACTAGCAGCGGCTGCCCTCCCACACCCTGGGACTCCCTGTGTGGCAGGGGCTAGCTGCAAGTTCAGCTCTTCAGGGCTCTGCAGAGGCAGGGTGAGCAGCAGAACCTCGCTGCCCAGCACTGGTCCTGTTTTGTCACCGATAACCCGGTCCCAGGCACTGAGTGAAGCTGGCCATGCTGTGCAGCCTCCTGGCAGGGCGCTCCCCTGCGAGCTCCAGCCTCCCGCTCCTCCATGAATGAGCAGTTCAGAGATACTCGAACTGAAACAGGCACCTCAAGGAGCAGAGACCAGCAACCAAGTCTCCCCATATCAGCCAGCTGTAGATTAAAACAAATACAGAAACACCCAAGAATCCAATAAACCCTCGAAACTTTGTACGCGACTCAACCAAAGGAGCTGGAAAAATCACCTCTGCTTTTTTTCTGATCGTCCTTCCCCAACAGGCAACACAAACTCTGCTTGGCTTGGCTTCATACTGAGCACCACCCAGCCCAGGGAACCGAACACCAAGGAGTAACACAACAGAGACAGGGAGTGGTGTGGTCTTTCATATGAAGGCAGTAAGGACTGTGTGATGTGGCTGCTGTACCCCACTCCTGCAGCTGAGCAGCAAGGACTGACAGAGCACAGTTCTCTCGTAAGGTTGGGTTTGAGGGTGAAGCAGGAGTAGTGCTCAGTTGCACATTTAACAGCACTCACAGGTTGCCCTTTCAATATTTCCTTCATAATAGAAATTTCATGAGACTCATCAAGTTTCCCACATGCTCACACATTACTCATCACTGTGGTATTTGAGCACCTTAGACCAGCTGTTTCATGCGAAACCCGTTGCCACGGGCCAAAATCTCTGGAGATTTTGGATGTATTTTAGTAGTTCCTATTCAGTTTTGGGTCCAACACAGCCTTCGGACTACTAAGACATTTTGAGGACCTTAGATACAGAGGTTCCACTTGGGACTGATCTTTCTTCCTTTACCAAAAAATCACTGTTTAGATCATTTCCACTGAAGTCACTCTCTGTGCATCTGTCTTCTTCACCAGTATATTCCCAGTGTGTTCTTTGTTGCACACTGTTTTAATTAGTATTACAGTCTTGTATATTCAGCAAAAAAACCAAAATATGACAAATGTGATTAAATGTTTCAGTTTTGAGAACATCAGCTTAGGTAAGCTTTTACACAATAAGGCATTAATAATCTTTTGCATATGATATAAAACAATTTTCTGTGATTGATTAACTGTGTGCTGATCTGAACAACGATAACAACAGATGAACACTTTACTTATTGTGTAGGCAGATACAGTTAGAGAGATATACATAAAAAATTACCATAGAATTAGGAAGTAAATAAATGTCTAAGTCAAATATTTGTGCTCTTATCCTTGGAATCTAATGATGACAAAGTTTATTGGCTATTTTACATTTTACTCAGCAGCAATCATGTGGTTGGTTATCATTGACAGATGAAAATAGAGAAGAACTGGGTTATGAATTCCAATAAATAAAGCATTTTACTAAACTTGTATGCATCGATGTGTATGCATTTGTGCCTGCAAACTATGTCTTATACTTGAAATGAAATGGGCGAGGATAAAAGACCTCAAGCCCCACAAATGAAGTAACCAAGGCTCTAGGTATTAAATGTTAATGTTATCATAATGTGTCTGGTGTGTATACACACCACTGCTCTCTACTGGGTTAAGTCAGAAATGCTTATCTTTGACTCTAAATGCCTATACCGTGACTAAGTGAAAATGATTTTTCCTTAGCTCACTTGATAAGTATTTGTTTACAGAGCAAGTAACAGGTTTTAATACTGATGCTTTGCATAAATTAAGGTGGCCATCTTGGGTAACCTAGTGACAACAACCCCTATATAGGGCAATTGCATCTCAACTAGTTTTACTATAAACTAGATCCAAAATTACATTAAGAATTAAACAGACTTTTTTTTTTTAAACAGCTCCTACTCATTTAAATGGTATTAACTACCCATTCAAACTGCCTGTGTCTTTGTTTCATGTCTCTGGTCCCCATAGGCAGAGCCATCCCAAACACCAAGCAGTTCAAAGAAGCAGATAATTAACTACTGCCTATTGTACAAATTGCACATTTTCAATTAATGTTCTACCTCACAGGCAGGGCAGTTACTTTTAATCAGTCTCATGACATCAACTATTGTGGTTACTGTTCTCAGATACTAGAAGGCACCTTGATGGTGCCATGCAGGCAGACTGCAGCACATAGCCCCTTCATTTGGTCTCTGCTGTGTGTAGTGCTCCTTCCTAAACATTTGAAAGAAAAAGGTTATAAGGCGAGAGAATCACTGAAGGTCACTCTTCTTGGGAGAGGCTGTGCATACACAGTTCAAATGGGTTTTAGTTCCTATGCTCACAGTTTTCATAGCTTCAGGCCTGCTCTATGCTATGCAGGATGACAATAGACATCAGGTGGACACAGAAGAGATTCAGAGCCATTTTCTCTTTGCATCTGGCTTGCAGCACACTCCATTAGCACCACTGCAGATGGGTGTAGTTTAGAGCAACCTCGAGACTACCATAGCTAACTTTGGTGGCCCCCTAGAAACTGAAAAAAATGGCTTTCCTTTATGTTTTTTTGTGTCCTGTGCTGAACACAAGATTAGCTGGTATAAGAGCCAGGGTTAATCCCCGTACTTGATTTTTTTTTAAATAGCCTTAAAATTTTCGACACTCTACTGAATTAAGAATATAAAGTGTTTGGATTTGGGGTGGGGGTGGGAGAGGGAGGAGAGAACAGAAAACTCAGGGAGTAGAGCAAAAAAATACACTTCATTTTCACAAATAAGAGAATGACCTTTATAATGCAGCTGGAGCCTTGCTTCTTGTCAGTTATGGGTCAGTGCCGTATTACTGTATTGCCCACACACTATTATTGCAGCAATGCAACTGCACCCCTAGAGGGAGGTTGTGTCAACATTTCTATTACAAACCCCTCTTTCCAGAAGGTTAAAACCTGCCTGTCAGCAAGGAAATAACTTTATTAAAAACAAACCTTGATAAAAATCCATTTGGCTACTTTCAAATGACTACAGCCTTGTCCCAACATAAGAAACATACTGGGTTCAAATGCTCTCATGCAACTTTAGAACACTTTTGCTCAAACCCCTCATTTGGCTTGGCTGCACCCACGAGACTCGGGGAGGGAAGGCACTGAAGGAAGACCAAGGCTTCCTGCAGCTCCTCACAACTTTAATGCCCTGGGCCCTTCCAGGGGAGGCTGGAGCCTGGAAAGGCTGCTGGAAGGTGAGATTTTCCTGGAGACCCAGACCTGTGCCAAGACTCAGCCCCCTGCAAGCTGGAGCCTGGAGTCAAAAGACAAGGGAAATGTTTCGCTTCATCGCAGACATCTTCAGATGCCTCTTTGTAGTAGAGGCAACTTTTGCTCCTGCTATGGAAATAGCTATGGGAAAGCAACAGTGACCTCTATCAATACAACTCCCATTAGTGCAAGGGTAGTGCATCTATCCCTAATTTTGAGTGAAAGCTAGGGTTACATATATATATATATATACACACACACATATAAAGAATTATACTAAACCTGGATTTGGCTCCATTTGTTTAAAAATACCCCACAATCATAAACATACATTGAAGCCATACACCAAAAAAGCTTTTAGAGGACTCAGAGGGGTCTTTCTGTTGTAATAGGTACATTTACTTGGGTTTTCAGTCCAAAAAATCTCTTTTATGTGTATATCTGGCTGGTAGATTTACATATCCAGGCAGCTTTTTAGAGTGTCAGTCTCTTGTGTGTAAATAAGAGATGTCATTTGTTAAGATCTAATTAAAAAAATCTTTAAATCAAGTACTTTATATTCAAACCTCCCCCTTTAAAATGAAAACAAGAGTCTGAAACTGGCCAAGTCAGGCTATTTATTCTACAGTGCAAACTCTCTCACTTTATGGGAATTTTCTCCTTAAGACCGACAGTTAATAAATAAATAAATAAATGAAAATAAAATAAACTATGACGTATTAAAAAGAAGAGGTGCTGTTCGAAAGAACTGAGGTTCAGATGCACTTCCCATAATGCCTGCTTTGCTTTTGAGCAATCTTGCTCACAGATAAAAGCACTTTAGATCAAAACTCTGTGTCAAAACAGGACCAAAAGAGTTAAGTCCACAACATGAGTGCATGCCAATGAAGTAAAAGAGTTTCTTCCTAACATAGAGTTGAACTGGAAATTGTGGCAGCCTCAGAGCATTAAAGACCTGCGAGTCCTTGTGAAATATTAACAAAGTAGAAAATTCCAAGATAAGACCCTGGAATGAAGAATGTATCAGCAGAAAGAGGGATCAGAGTACACTGCGTGGCTTCTCAGTTTGCTCCCTGAAAAACACAGTGTACAAATTAACTACTGTGTCCTCTGAATCCCAAACCACTTGGCAGCAGGAACAGGAGAGGCTTTGCCGGATACTGCAGTCTGGTTCTGCTCCCTGGTTCCCACATAGGCATTGCCTAAGCCTAGGACTACTGTCATGAGCAGGAAAAGGAAATGCAGGATGAGGAGAGGAAAAAATCTCCTTGTGCTCTTCTGATCACTGCGATTGCAGTTGCATTTCATGAATCCCCAAGACTGCTCTGCAAATACAGCATCCTCTGATGGCAGTGAGACCTGCAGATGCCTAACTGGCTACTCCACAGCTCTGAGGATTTTGCCTTTTTCCTTTGCTTCCCAATTCTTTTCTTCACCTAAATGTCAAAATCCTGAATCCCGGGATTATTTTTTTAACTGATGATGTGATCTTTCTCTGCCTATCTGTCCACTTTCAACACAATTCAGGGCTTGTCAAGTACGTGAAGCCTTAGACAGTTAAAAAAAATTAACAAGAAAGATCTGCAAACTGAGACCCCTTCTGTATGGCAGTGCAGTTTAAACAGATGTTACAATTCTATGGACCCTTCTAAAAGATGTCTTGTAGACAGCCACATCGTGTCAGAATCTATAAGCAACACTTTAATGTTTGGAGCAAATACACAAATGAAATGTGAAGGAATGAAGGCTAATTCAGTAATGCAAGATCCATTAAACTATGCAAGTATGCATGAACTGTAGAAAGTGGATTCCATACATATCAGCTATAGCCCTTAGCTGTTAGCAGGTGTGAATCAGTCAGTTGTACAATTCATTTGTCTACCTAATTGCACTGAAGATAGGCTTTTACTTTGCCTATAACATCACTAATGAGTAGGTTTTCAGTTCGATCTAACTAATTAATTCTTGTTAACTTCCTTTGCATTGCTGTTCTTTTAATTTAACCAGAGACAGCACCAGAGTTGCTACTAGTGTTTAGTCTCAACTAGATTACTCCTATTCATTAAGGGCTGTAATTGTTGGTCATACCCTCCCAAATGGTCATTACAACCTCTGGCTTGCATATTGAATAACAGCAATTTCCTGACTCCAACAGACTCTCATGTGAGGGAGGAGAAAATGCTAATAAAGAAAGAATAAATGATTCTCTGCTTCATTCAGCGCTGTGTAGATTTCCTTTGCAGCAGAAATTGTACCGAGGTGGTAAAATGGGTTTCTTGCAGGCCCCCTACCTCCACCCTGAGTGAAAACAATAAGAACCAAGTCAAGCATTCCCTGCTACTGTGATTACAGCATCCGTAAAAGTGATTATATGGCTGCTGTAATCAACTTCAATGAAAGCTGCCTGTTAGAGCTTCAATAATTACTCATTTCTGTTAACAGCTTGCTTTCAGTTTAGTACTTTGAGGCCTAGGAAAAAAAAATGGTGTTTTAATAAAAGATCCTGTGAACGCAGTATTTTGGGGTGTAAGAGCTTGTGTGTGGGCAAATAAAAAAAAAAAAAAGCACATGCAACTTTTTTGTCCTGTTCTCAATAGCAGTCCCTTTTCATTTAAGCTCAGAATCTATTTAACCAGCAACAAGCACAAGTTCATACAGGGTTCAGTCATGTACTGAATGTTTACTGAAGGAGGCACAATAGTTTAAATAAAGTGGTGGTTTTAAATATTTTACCCATTTCTTTAAACAAATTGCCAATCCTTAAACTCTGTGTTAAACACATTTCAAAAGCAAAATACCACAAAGCTCTCTTTCAATAAAACCACTACTTTTGTCATATTATGCCTCCTCCTTCTTGATGTATTTTATTTCTGCAAAGCTCTGGAGAAGAATGGAGCTTACAGAAGTTAAGGGCTCATTTTTAAAACAAAACAAAAGAACCGTTTAGTCTGAGATTAAAACAACATAGGTCACCATTGCCCTCTGAAGTTTGATGTTCTGCAGAGCGATACCACAGCTAGGGATGAGGGAGACAGACTGCACAGAATTAGAGTTGACCAACACTTCCACCCCAAACTTAAAATCCCAAGCAACCTTTTCTTGAGGTTAAAAAAAATCCCAAACAACAAATAGCAGAGCAACCACTCCTCTTGTTTGGAAAACTTCATGACTACAGTTTTATTTTTCTGGTCTGTCTATACACTTCTCCTTTTGAGCCAAAAAAAAAAAATGGAAAGGAGGTTCTCAGAGTATCATACAGACAGCTAAAATATTAAAAAATGCTGTAAGATATTATAAGAAACTCAGTGAAGTCTGCTTCAGTATAAATATATAAAAGTAAGTATAAATAAGGTTGTATACCTGGAAATATTTTCTTCACCTAGAATCCTTCATTCTTCACTTTGGAGAGGTTTACAGTAAGATTACCTGCAACTCAAGGGCCAGGTTTCCTGAAGGACAAGCTCTGTTCTGACAAGGGGCTCCTGCTCAGGGTTTCTGCCTCTGCAGGAGTCCTAACAAGCAATGCAGGCTGCTGGGGGCATAGGACATGCTGCAAAGAACACATGGCTCCTTCCTTAAAACAGGACTGTGTCTCCTGCAAAGACTTGCAGCTGATGGCAGCATTTGTACCAGCCAGATGAGTGGCTGGTGGGACTAAATCTCCCCCCTAAACTACAGATTCCAGGGCAATGGAGTTCACTGCTGTCTTGCCTTGTACATGATGCTGAAGAAGTACAAATCTTGACCTGACGTGTGAATGGGAGGGGAAGCACTTGCTGCTTTAGCACCTGATCAGCAACATCAAGGAGAGCTTAGCTCTGTAAACAATACATACACTTTTTTTTAAAACTGCCTTGGCCCCAAAATGCGTAACATGCTCTCTGTCCTCAGTTTATCTGATAGGTGAAGTAACAGGAAAAAAAATGTTATTAATGTCTTGAATGTAATACAGTGCATGACATCTACATAGCATCTTTCATCCTGAAGGATTCCAAAGCACTTTATAAATGATACGCTTACAGAAATCGCTTCCCCATTGCAGTGGAGCCAGCACTGGGGTTTAAGGCAGCAGCCAGCTGGACAAATGCTCAGCAGCACAGATTTGGTCAAAGACAACAGTTGGAATTATCTGCTCTTGCAAAGACTGACATAAAGAGCCTAATTTTCCTTGGTACCTGCAATCACCGTTTTATTGTGCATGCACTAACTATTTGGTTGCATCCACTGTAATTTCCATAAACCTTCCACTATTTCTGAGGACAGAGCATTCTCAAAAAGAGATTGCACAGGACTGGAAATTGCTTTCCCTAGTGGTCCATTAGAATGTAACTCTGCTAGGAAAGAAGGCACTGTGAGTGACCTGTGTATTGTGCCAGCTGCCTAGATATGGTTTCAGTGTAGGGCAGCATCTTCAGTTGGCACAGCCCCATTTACTTGAAAGGATCTGTTCCAAAGTGTATCATCTGGGGTTTCACTTCATAGAATGATTCCATTTTACAATTTCATTTTCCTTTCCTGGAAGGAACTCTTGACAAGGGATATCATGAACATTTTAAAAAAAAAAAAGTTATTTTCCTGTGCAACATCAGAGGATGGATTCATGGTACTGCTGTTTTCTTTTTGTCACTTTGTGTGCACGGTGGAGTTGTAGCATCAGTTTCATCATCTTTTCTTCTCTCTACTTCCACACAAGAGACTTCACTAACGGCAGCCAGCTTTGCCCTCAGGGCAGAGGCTATCTCTGAATGGACAAAGTATTCCTGAAGTCTATGGGCTCCTGCTGCAAGACAGAGGACCCTTGCCTCTGCTTTACGTTGTGTGGAGCAACCTGACCAGTGCAGATCAATATTAGGTTCTCCGGGGAGCGCATCTGTCACATCCCTTCCATTACCCCTTTTTACTCAGTCTTGATTTAGATGTGGTGTGGTTAGACCAAGATATTTGGACACAAAAGGGATGTGAAAAACAGCAAGCACAAATTTTGAAGCTACTTGGTACTAACTATTCACACAAGAAAGATGAAATCTGATCTCATTTTTATGTGTTTGTTTTCTCTGAAAATCAAAGCAGGGGTTTGCAAGTCATCATTCAGAAACTCCCACCACACAGGCACTGTCAATAGATTAACACCTGCAGGATGAAGAACCTGTGGAAAGCCTTGCACATAGCTGTCTGTCTGTCTAGGCAGCCTCTCCGGTACAGATCAGTAAAAGTCACACTGAAATTAGTAGGAACCATTTTTCCTGTCATGTAACTGAACTTAATATATTTTTGCAAGTAATAAAACATCCTTCCATTCTCTATTACCTATCCAGTAGGTTGTCTCTGTAGTGGAATTACTGAGAACGAATTTTGTGTTTCTTTGGCTACAGGAATGGAGATTTTCTCTGACCTTTACACACTACTACAAAAAAGATTCAATATGGCCCATAACTGCTAAAGCATCACAATTTCAGTTATTATAACCTGTCTCCAGAACTTTGTATTAAGCACACTAATGCTCAAGCCCCAAAACTCTTAAAGCAACTATTGCGCTATATATTAGGAGAGTGCTGTAAATAAAATGCTTATACTTGTCAGAATAAAGCTGAAAAACTTGAAAAATGCAGGACATAAGTTTTCTCGAGGACAGCCACTTTTGCAAACTACCGTAACAAGATTCAACGTTAAACTTTTCACCATCACTGACAAATAGGAAGGCTTGATACAAAGTATTGCAGAGCTGGCTGGGAATTGTGATTTCTGCTCTGCAAATAGCTTGTGCTGTGTCTCACAGGCGCTAAGGTAAAAATAAACATTAAAAAAGAAATCTTAAGCCATGATCTAATTTTCTTTAACATTCAAGAAACCTACCCCCACAAATAAAATGTTAAAGAAAATAAAGTATGAAATCTTTCTTTTCAATTGTCCATGACCAGCCACTGTGTCCAGCATTAGCATCAAGGACAACAGGTATCAAAAGCCACAATTCTTTTGCTTTTCTTGATGCAAAGCAGTAACACAGAGGTGTCTGTGGTGTCAGTTGGAACTCAGACCTCTCAACCCACCACCAAGGCAGACAAGGAAGTTAGGGCATTCTGATATATCTTCTTTCTTAAGACAGGAGACTGTCTTTAAATCTTTTAGCTAGAGGAGATCATTAAGGCAGACCGAATGGTATTATGTGCAAGAGGTATGCAAAAAGCAGTAATTTTCTGTAGACCAGCTTCTGGCTATTGGATAGAATTACAGACATTGAGATCTTCCCAAACATGATCACAGCCCAGCTGGTATTTTTAAGACCACCCCCTGCTCCCCCCAACCCTGAGAGGATAAATCTGCTCTTTTTTTTTATGGTCTTAGCAATTTCATTGGCTAGGTAACCTATATTCTGACAAAGAAAGAATTATGCGATACAGATCTTTACCTGTGTAGATGATCATTAAAAATGATGTTAATAGAGTATTTGATACCTTTTTGAGAGGTGAAGTAGGTGTGAATGACAGAGAGATCATTTCTAGATGCACAGGTTGTCTTACAGTACAATTGCCTGTATTACCTTAACTGTAGCATAAAACATGCAACTCCTACATGAGTCCCTTCACCCACAGATTTTAATTGCTCTGCAGTGCTCTTATTTTACAGATGGAGAAACTATACTCAGAGAAGTGAAGCCACATGGTCCAGCTGACACTGCAGCAAGGAACGGTGCTCTCTCCCGGTTCCCAGCCAACTGCATCACTTGGAAAAACTTACTGCAACTGTCCCTTTCACTCAAAAGCATTTCCGCTTTGAGAGAGATATATATTAAATGAAATGCTTGCAGTGACCCTTCCTTACACATTCTGCAACAAAAACTGCATAAACTGCACTTGAAAAGATGTATTTGACATAAGTTTCTGTAGTAGAATTCCTCCTTATATGGCATGAAGTCCCAGCTAACAATAGATGACTTGCTACACCTTGTTTTACTTACTTTCTTCCTAATGTACCTATAGCAGCAGCAGCCAGTAGCATGATATAATGATATCTATCAAATATTAATTTTAACTGTTCTCCAGTGACCAAAAATGCACTTCGACATTTATCAGGAGGCACCTATGCTGACAGTACGACAGGGTCTGGGTACAAGGGCTATTGCTAAGTCGATTAAGTAGGCCCCAAAATAGACACAACTTTCTAATTAAATCCAACAGCTTGAATCACATCCAGACCCAGATATGAAGCCAGAGCTATGCAAGTGGAATGTGTTCAAACTGGCCCATGCTACCATGCTGGCAGACCATGAGCTTTTGTACAGAGTACAATGCAGGAATCTGTCTTGGAAGAGACAGCATGTAGGACTATTTTGGGCAGGTAAGCACCACCAAGACATCTCTCAGCTCAGCACAGAAGGGACAAAAAGTGAAAGGAGTTACTATTGTGACCAGAAGCTGTTGGGGTTAAAGAGCATGCCAATACCACAAAGCTCTATGGCAAAAGGTGAAAAATACTGCATAAGCAAACATGAGACACAGTTACTTGTGTACCAGTTAATGATGCCACCCTGAACACAGGTGGCAAGCATCCTGCTTTTCTTAGAAGCAGCATTTACTAGTAGCAATTGTTAATGTGGGATTCAAAACCTTCCAGCTGATGGCTGATCAGCCATGAAGGACACGTGTCCTCTTCACAGTAAAAGCTCACAGCTCACTCTCCCTTGCCCAATCCAGACCTGGAGACATAGTTTAAAATTCTACCAGGGAAGATGATGCGCATCTTTCCTTGCTGCTCCCATGGAAGCAGCAAAAATAGACAATATTAGATCATTTTTTCCCCACAATGTACTTGGAAATATCCTCCCAGAGAGAAACGATTAGATGTATGTCCAAGTGGAGAAGGTGCAGATTTGTCAGACTGCTGACGCTATCAAACCATTCCATGATTGAGTCTGCAGAAGCACTCCATGAGGGAGCAAAACCACAGCTTAAAACCTGGATGTCATGTATAACAAAAAACTGGTGAAATGTCAATCAGCTTGCTGTTGCTGGCAGCTACAAATCCTAAGATTTAATTAGCCAGAAGATGGCCTGTGTTCAGTTTGTGGAGACTGTGAAGAGGAGGCAGTTACAAAGTTGGTATATTTATGTGGGAGGGCAGGGGACTTCCCTAACAGAAGAGCTAGAGTGAAATATACATATATATGTGTGTATCTATATCTGTATATATCATTATAGACTGAACTGTGTTTAACAGGTGAACATCATGTCCTTACAGAAAATTAAAAACAAAACAAAACAAAACAATCTTATTTCTGCCAGTCTCTCTGCTCTCATGGCATAAATACCGCACTCCGATAGAACTAACAGGAAAGACAGTATGTCATCTCTGACTTTAGTAAGACAATAGCAATGGTCTAACTATCATCTACGTTCACATATGGCAGCAAGTTCCAGAAGTTCACTACATGTCTTACAGGGAAGTACTTCCTTTAACTTATTGTAAAATGATCCTCCTGTCTTGATCTGTGCCTCTAGTTCTAGCATTGTGAGACTTGGCGAACCGCAGTTCAGGTCATCTGCTGCCTTCACGGTTATGCAAATTTTGATAATTTCCCTCCCACCTTGATCATTCCCCACTCCCTCCTTCTCCTCTCCAAACCCTGGGAGATAAGACCGCCAAATCCTCCCCATCCTGAAAAGTTCTGGTTATACCTTACCCTCTGACTACTATCCTTTACCATATTTCAATCTGTAAAAGAACTTTTTTTCTGGAATCAGTGCAGATGTGCTTCTTTGATGAGGAAAACTGCCAAAGGCTTTTTGAAGTTGAGTTCGATAGGCCCATGAGAGAGCAGGTACACCCCTGGAGGGACTACAGCCATGGGTAAGGCCATGTTGGAGCAGGTTTACTTCTGAAGGGACTGTGGCTGTGGGTAAGGCCGTGCTGGAGCAGGTATATCTCTGAAGGCATTGTGGCCCATAGATAAGGCCACAGTGGAACAGGTGCACCTCAAAGCGACTGTGGCTGTGGATGAAGAGTTGCATCTCAAAGCCACTGTGGCTGTGGATAAGTCTACTCTGCAGCAGGTATACCCCTGAAGAGACTCTGGCTCACAGATAAGGCTCCACTTGAAGCAGATACACCCCTAAGGGACTGCAGTCTGTGGATAAATCCAAGCCGGAGCATGGGCAAGGGGAGGAGTTAATTGCAATATTAAACCCTATGGTCTGGTCCAAAGGGACCAGGGATGGACATTGTAATGGGAACACCTTTAAATTGTTGTAACCTGGGATTTGAGTTGCATGTTATGGGAATTACTTTAGCAGGAACCACCTGAACCAGTAGAGGACAAGTCTTACAAGAAGCAGTGCAAGTGCAGCAGTGACCTGACCTGAGCTGGCTTTGCTGCCCGATAACTCCATGCAACACTCCACCTCTAGTGTCCTGAGTGACCACCATAACAGATGGAGCCCAAAGTCAAGGACTAAATGAACTCAATGGACATTTTGTGGATATTTGTGGACATGTTATGGGCATTTTATGGACATTTTACAGTGGTGGTCCATAGACCAAAGAATGAAATCTGTGTATTATATCAAAGGATGGGAAGGGGGGGTGGTGGTTAATGAGGGTGTATTGGATAGTGTGGTACCTGAGCAAGACATAAACAGTATGGAATACGGGGTGGAGAATGTGCTGGTTTTGGCTGGGGTAGAGTTAATTTTCTTTATAGTAGCTAGTATGAGGCTACGTTTTGGATTTGTGCTGAAAACAGTGTTGATAATACAGTGAGATGTTTTTGTTATTGCTAAGCAGTGCTTACACAGAGTCAAGGCCTTTTCTGCTTCTCACCCCACCCCACCAGTGAATAGACTGGGGCTGCACAAGAAGCTGGGAGGGGACACAGCTGGGACAGCTGACCCAACTGACCAAAGCGATATTCCATACCATATGAGGTCATGCTCGGCATATACAGCTGGGGGAAGGGGGGTGGGGGGTGGGGTGTGTTTGAAGTGATGGCATTTGTCTTCCCAAGTAACTGTTATGCATGAAGCAGCCCTGCTTTCCTGGAGATGGCTGAACACCTGCCTGCCGATGGGAAGTGGTGAATGAATTCCTTGTTTTGCTTTGCTTGTGTGTGTGGCTTTTGCTTTACCTGTTAAACTGTCTTTACCTCAACCCACGAGTTTTCTCACTTTTACCCTTCTGATTCTCCTTCCCATCCCACTGCGGGGAGTGAGCAAGTGGCTGTGTGGTGCTTAGCTGTCAGCTGGGGTTAAACCACGACATATCATCTCCACTGGCTCTTCTTTATCTACATGCTGGTAGAGCAGGTCAGTGTGGCAGCATTTCCCTCTGCAGAAGCCATAATGATTCCAACAGATCATGTTTGACACCATGTGGTCAGTGACCTTTCTCCCCGAGATGGACATACAGTCTGTCTTACCAGGGACTGAAGTCAGAGTCAGTGGCATGCATTTCCCAGGGTCTCTTCTACAGCCATTTGTTTAAACATCAGAAACAAAGCAGAACCATAAACTGTTTGTATTACTCCCAGGGTTAGGACAATGCTCAGA
The DNA here is from genome assembly GCF_947461875.1 of Haliaeetus albicilla. Taxonomy (NCBI): domain Eukaryota; kingdom Metazoa; phylum Chordata; class Aves; order Accipitriformes; family Accipitridae; genus Haliaeetus; species Haliaeetus albicilla. Next base: position 17,680,262 of record NC_091490.1, read on the forward strand.
TGATCTCAAGTGAGAACCAGCACCATCAGCAGCGAGACAAAAGCTACTCAGTAAGACAAGCTGAAACAACATAAGCATAGGCCAGGCCTTGCACACCACATGGATGCACACAGAGACACTTGACTTTCAAACAGGATCTGCATGTAGGGACAGCAGCACACCACACCCACACTCTTGTGTGTAACTGAATGCCTCACAATAAAGCTGCTCCAGAAGAAATTTGGATGAGGCAAGAGAGTAACTAAAGGACACGAAGACTTCACTTCTGTACCAAGAACCATGTGAATGCCCTCTCAGAGCACTGAGGCCAAAGTCAGGGGCTTCCACTATGATTAAATAATCTGTGATGTTGACTTTATTAACTATAAATAAAAACTTATTAAAGAATAGAGCACATCTGACATGTTTTTGCAGTTTCTTGTTTAAAATCAGTGTCAGTGACTGAATAAGAAAGTCGTATTTCCCATTCCTCTGTTACGAGAAAAAGTCAAACTAAATCTGAACCATGAACTGGTTCAAAATATTTCCCAAAGCTGGAACTAAACTTAAGCTGTTATTTTGGAAATTTTGCTGATCCTAGATCCCAAACTGGAAGTGAAGCAAAACAAAGACCTTTCCAGCTCAGAACACCAGTTCAGCTGAAAAGCAACAGCCCCTGGCAAGTTCTGTGCAACAAGAGGACAACTTGACTTTAAGAGTCCTTTAAGAACCACCACCCTGTCCTGTGTTTGTCATTCTGCCCTCCCTTGCCACACTACGCACCAGCAGATGGTCACAAAGTTTCTTCCTTGGAACCAGCTATCATCAGGGACTACCTGCTAAGGTGAGATCCAGGTAAACTGCTTCTTGTGACTCCTGTTTCTCGTGGAGAAAAACACTGTTGTTCAATAGCCTTAGTTTCCTCCAGCAATGCCACTATACCTAGTGGCAGGGAGATATACATGTGTGCAGGGAGAGAAACAAGATTTTACCTGCCAATGAGCTGGCCCCTTCATCATTCCTACTCCTCTGGCTAGTGCTGGCCCCACCTGTATTCCTGGCATCACTTTTTTCTCACCAGCAGCATGGTCCCCTATACTAAATTTAGGGTATTAAAAAAAAATCCAGTACAGGTCCAGGACTAAAAATGATGCTCATGGAGGGGGAGGAAGTAGAGGTTAACACCTCCCCTTGTCGAAGGTTGTGCTGAGAGTCTGTGAACGGAACAATGAACTGTTACTGGCTTGGAATCAGAGCTCAGCTAAAACAGCTTCAATCACAGCTGGATCTGACCCAGAACAGATTCAGACATACTGGTTCAATTCCCTGGCTATAAGTGTCTTCTTGTAATGATAAGCTGTAATCAGCAATTAGGAAGCATTCATGGCAAGGTAGTGCCAGAATTCATGTAAGGAAGGTCAGGCCTGGGCCCAGGTCTCATAAAAATTCCAAACTGGAATAATAATCTCTATGCAGAGCAAACATTTCAATATTGACACAGCTAAAGCACAGTAGAGAGAGGGGAAAAAAAGCAGGAAGCATTTGTCATTTATATGAAGACAACGAGGTATACAGGTTCCTTAACACAAAGTTGTTATAGATTCCACTGGGCACCATGGCAGTTGTATAGTCCTTGTATTAATCCCTAGCTATATTCTGCAGGGTATATCAATAGAGTTAAGTATTTATGAGCTACAAATATGACAGGAAACAGATACACCTTGTGTAAGTAATATATGATTGTGCCAGCGTTCCTCATAAGCACTCTATTGATGTTTTCAGCTAAGCTTAGGTAAAAGGTACTTAATGAGAGAGAGGACAGCTTTAAAATTTCTGATCTCATCTCCTCTTGGGGAATTTTCTCTAGAGATTTCTCTCAGATAATTTGCTAACAATTCACCTCCATCTTCTAATTGGCTAAATCAGGGTTTCCAGATGACAGTAAGAAGTGTGGACAGTGCATGAAGCTGATGAAAATGTGGCTTATATGCTCCTCTCCTTTAGGCTGCCAGGTATTCAAGTCCAGCTCTCCACTGCCCATTTTATGGACAGTCTTCCAGGCTAGAGACTCATTTGGGACAAGGTTACTCTCAAGAAGGTTCTGAATGTGGAGAGACATAAATGCTGCTGTTTGTGTCAGGGTGAGTGCTACACGCTGGTTCTGAAAGGAGGGCACAAATGTGGAAATGAGCCATGGGACATGAAAAGGACTTTTAAGTGGAGAATGAGAAAAGACATAATGTCTATCCTGGAGTCATCCATAGACAAAGTGCATCCTCTTTTCAGCACTGGCTAAGAGGCAACATTTTCAGTTCACAGTTGGTGATTCCCAAGAGTACTGCTGGGATGTTCTACTTTATATGCCTTCTTTTAAGATTACCGATCACAAAAATATTTGAAAACCACAGTTTTAATCCGTGGTGGAATTTCTCTGTCTGTAGCTTGGATCACAACAGTTCACACCATTAAGAGTTTTCCCAGAATTTTGGAAGATGTCTTTTGGAGTGTGGCTTTTTGTTTCTTTGTTTTTTGTTTGGGTTTTTTTTTGTGTGTGTGGTTTTTTGTTTTTTTGTTTGTTTGTTTGTTTGTTTGTTTTTTAACAGTAGTATACCAGTGTTATAGCTTTAAACTGATACACTACTCTTTAAATGAGATAGTGTTATGAGGTATTATGTGTTTTATGGTGCAATCCTAGCTTTCCCCACCTAGTTGAATCAGCAGATCCTTTCTCATTATACTCTCACTATCCCTATGTCATCCTGCCAACTGCCAGCTAAAGATCTGTTTAATTTGCTTGCAAGAGACAATGCGCAAGAAATGAAATAACAAAATAAAAGGTAATGATTTTGTAAACTGGTAATTGTTTAATTCCCTTCAGAGTAATAAAATTTTATAAAAGGAATATGAACAAGCTGAAAAATTAGGGTATGGCCATTTGAGCTTCTTTTTGGTTCATTTGAGAAAGAAAGTACTAATAAGAAGATGTTTGGGTTGAATGAAGTCTCCTTTGATTTATCTCATTTCCCCAGTTTCACAGGTAGGAAGGATAGAAGAATATATGCAATTAAACTATTGGCCTAAAGTGACAAAGGTCTAAACCTTTAGAGGTGCTGGATACTTAAGACCTTATTTTTCCAAGTTCACATAATGACTCAGATTAAGGACAAAACATCCTTGTTTAGATGGAGACATACTGAGAGGGCACTTCTTTCTCTGCAAGGCCTTTCTAACTCTCAAACACACTTCTGTCTAGTGGATCTCAGACTTGTTTCTCCTGGGGCATGAGCTGAAGTAACCTACTTGCAGACAATTTGCAGGGAAGAAATGAAGTGAGGGTGATGGTGTGTGGAATATTAATATTAGGATGATATAAAAGTAGGACTCATTAAGTTTGTTTAGAGGCAAAGTGTTGCAAATTGAATAATATTTTTTTGTTTCTGGGTCTCCAGAAAACACAAGCCCTGAAGGCCAGACTTTCAAATGTGTCAAGTTGTGCTGGATAGGATTTTCCTAAGTACCTAAGGAAGTCGTGATCCTGACTTCCATTTCAATCAATGGGATTTAAGCACTTCAGTGATTTTGAAAGTTCCACTAAGCATTTGTCTTTTTAACTGCCTAAATACTTAAGAGAATCTTTTGACCTGTGATTTAAGATGTGTGTGTTACAGAAACGGAAATTTTAAAAAGTGACAACAGAATAAAAGGTGACATATAAAATAGGAGCTGGGCTTTTTTCAGGTATGGGTGTTCAGGTATAGTGTTCAGAGGTGGTGGGGAAGTAGAGTCAAAATTTGAGCAATTGTACAGCCACCTGTGAGCTAGGGACAGAGACTTCCTCTCTGCAGCTGTTGCATTTCTTGTCCTGAATCACTGACCAGGCAAAAAAAGCTACCAATTAGCAGCAACCAATTGAGCTACCAATAGAGAGAGAGCAAAATGTTGAATAAAAAATCCTCCCTTTGTTGGTGTTAGTACGTTACACAAATTTGACCACATTTTCCAATCTAAGCAAATATAGATGAGCTGTGTTCACTTCAGTCAATCTAACCAATGTGAAAGAATCTTCCAAACCTCCGGGGATAGGTACCAGCTTACCCACAGCAGTGAGGAGCAGAGTGATGCTGATTCTGAAGTACCTTATCAGCAGTTCATCACAGAAAAGGGAAATCTGAGAAGAACCTCATAAACATAGACACAGATTTGGCTAGGCTTAGGGTGTATTCAGATATGTAAGCAATCTCAACAGGTACAGAAGACAAGGCAAGAAGAGTATCAGCATGCTATAGTGGTTAAACCTGAGATGGTGTTTGTCCACTCAACCCAGTCACAGGCATTTTCTCAGTATGAAACACTACCACTCTCATCACTTTTTTTTGACCAAGCCAGGAAGATAATGACAAGAATTCTTCTTAAATTACCACTGCTGTGGCATCCTACATAATTGCTACAGGTTCAGGAGATAATAACAATCTCCAGCTGCCTGTAACATTGCAATTAAAATCTCTAGTAATCATTGGTGTATGTTTGTAGCAACTGCATGACAGCAGAAAAGACAACCTTTCTCATTATTAAATAAAGATTACATCATCATGCACATAGACCCTCAAAAATAACCATCCTTGATCAATGTATAACATATTCCTTATCCTGATAAGCTATGAGAAAACATAACAAAGTTTTGCTTTAACAAGATGAAATTAAAAAATTTCTGGACTCAAAGGAGATAACTATTACGACATACTATACCTAACATTTCTTGTAGTGAGGTAATTTAAATATCCTGTAAAAGACATGCAAAGTATTTAAAAACTGATTAAAGCATATACAGATTTCTACAGAAGAAAGGAAGTGTTATTGTGAGCATTGTATTTCACTAACTTTCACATAGCTAAAAAAAAATATCCTAATGAAAAGGTTTGTGTTTCCTTACCTTAATCAATTGTTCAGCTACATGACCTCTTTATTTGCTTATTTATTAATCTAGCTAGAATCTTGATTTCGGTGTAGGAAGGTATATGCAGTGTTTAGGTTCAGAGAAACCAATTGCTTATGCATAAGTTGTTGATCCTCTTGGTTCCAGTTATAGCTGTAATTCATTTGTCCCACTGAACTGGGTTTAGCAAGCTCAAATAAAAAAGATTCAGCTTTAGCCTCTCAATCATACCAATGTGTGTCTTGATTCAGTATCTTTTAAATTAATTCAGAAACTTGCATAGTTTCAAGAGAAAATTATTATCTTATCATCCTCTTGATTTTTTGATACAGTGAATAATAGAGCTATTAAAAATGAGTAAGATCAGAAAATTTCATTTAATTGATTAGTCAGTTCTGGGAAATCAACATATTTGTGTAAAAGCTATGAAAAACTGAAACAAAAGCTATATTTCCTTGCACTTCTGTGATGTTAGATAAATACTGTAATAAAGTATCAGTATAACAATACTTTTCCTTCAGTTTTTGTTAGGCATCAGACAAAAGTTACTTTGTTAATTATATTCTTCACCAAACATATGTCCATGCAAAATAGAAAGGATTATCCAGCCAGAGTAGAGAACATGTAATAAAAATTACTGCCATACTGTCTAGGTACAGTATGACTTGCTAGAAAAGCAAATATTCCTTATTAGAATATATAAGATTCCTTTCATAAGGAACCTGCTCTTTTTTCCAGATGAATCAGTGGCAGAACTGGGATAGGGGCACTTCTTAATCTGCAGCATCTGTGCATCCACAGCTGTTGGCATTTCAAATAGTGTTACTAGTGCTGTCAGCACTGTGTGCCATGGACTCAGTGGTCATCTTTTCAGACAACCTTTATCAAAATTAGCACATAACTTTTAAAATAACCTCTACAATTAATGAATGTTTTCTAGTAAGTGGGAACCCACCAAAAGTGTTAATCTATTGTGATGGTCAGTTACCTTAACTATTAGAGGTCTAAACTTTCTTAGATCTCATACTTTGTCTTGCTTGTTTTATAGAGTTTCTCTCCAAAATTCCTTTCCCAATGGTAGATGTTTGCAGACTATGATCGAATGATCTTTATCCTCTTTACATGCTTGTCAAACAGAGCTGTATAAGGAAGTGGATTTCTCCTAATTTTCTTCATTTTGATGAACCCAGGAATGAACAACCCAGTCTTCTTCAGCAAAGCTTACACTCCTGATAGCACTGTGTCTACAGGAAAACCCTGCCATGCTCTTAAACTCTTTTCCAATGCTTTGAGCACTATTGCCCCAGCCACTCCCTATTTAATAACCTATTCTAATACAACTCCTCAAATTGCATTTGACTGCTCTTTTCCTTTGTTTTGACCTTCAGAAAAGTTCACAGGCCTTGAACACAAGAGGAAACAGGGAAGTCATCTGGTCAGAATAATGTGAGAATTAGGGAAATACCATTATGACTCATAATTTTGAGCAATTCAGCAAAATACTGTATCTGTGAATTGTCAAATCAATTCCATAATACAAATACAAAACACAAAGAAAACAATAAGCTGAAAACATCTGCTAAATATACTGATTTATGCCACCCAGAAGCTGCCAAATGTTAGATTCCTGCTGAATATTGTTCAGTTATTTCACTGAATTCTAGTCAGTGTAATTATGGACTTTATTAGAGGATACACATATTGTCTTTATAGCTTCAACATCTATTTCAGCTTCAGCTAGAATTCATGAAAACACATTGCCATTCCTTAAAATGCACTGAATGGGGCACATTTCGGGTCAGAGTCAACTCTCACACAAGTAAATCTGGATTAACAAAATCCACAGAGGCTAATGTACTAGTACTAGCACAAAGCAAATAGTAAAAATGGACTCACATCCACATATTTTAAGGCAAAGAGCTCTACCTTACCAAACTATACAAAATCCTTGAATCTGGGAGAGAAGAATGCAGAAAATGGAAATAAAAAATTAATGCTCCCCTAAAGAGATAAAAAGGGTAATGACTTTAAAGTGACTTCGTTGTTCCATTTTCCTTATAGCAGTTACCATGGAAGGGGAATAGTAGCAGAAGGCTGAAGTTTAGCTGTTTCTCCACTCTCTTTCAGTTTCAAAGAATCTGACGTGACAGTTCTGTGCTCAGTTGTTTGAACAGCTTAAAACACATGCTAGGCAGCTTAAGGAAGGAAATTAATACAGTTCTCTTAGCTTGTTCATTCCATGGGAAAGATAAATGAAGAATAGAGCCTAGGACACATGTTGGAAAAATGTCTCAGAGCAATTAACAAAAAAGCCATTTATATAATGCAGCACACTAAGCAGCAGGTGAAGTATAAGCAGAAACCAAAAGAAGATATGTTGTTCAAAATCTAAGTATCAGTCCAGTACCAGGGATAGTTTGGAGCTGACTTCCAACTGAAGTTTAAAAAGGGATTCAGCTGAACTAAATTCCTAATTGCTTCACTCTCAGAGCATGGATGTTCTAGCATCTGTGGGAGCAAGGAAAGGAGAGAAGACTTTTGTGCTCCCCCTGAGCATTGGTTAGGGTGGTACATGGGCACATATCACCTGACGCAACTGCAGTCACAGAGCTGCATGGCCCCCATTTAGATATCCGTCTGCATCTATCCCTGTTCACACTCTCTTGTGAAAGCATTAACATCCACACCAAGGCAACATTTTACACTTGTTCTTTTGAATGTATAAGTACTCACACAAACTTTGATTCACCACTGGCATTTGTCCTTGTTACTCACAGGCCTCTGTGTAGTACGTGGATATTGCCAATCATATCATCCATGCTACTTTGCTGTTCTTAATAGCAAGCATCCCTGTACTGTACTGTATAGCAAATGCACTCAACGGGGCATTGCATGCCTCAGAGCATATCCAGAAAATCGGAATAGTCCATTGAAATCAGGAAACAGTAAGTGGATTGCTTTGAAAGTTGTTCTCATTATAAACAGATTACTTATATCCATGACCACATTTAGACCCTTAAGTTCAAAAACTTTGGCTACATTTTATGTGAAGCCAACTTCCATAATATTCAGAACACAGCATAGTAACTAGAAAGAAATGTACGGATCATAAATGTACCAACTGTTAAGCACACTGGACAAAGTATCTTTGCTGTCATGCACAACAGCCTAGCAGAAAATAATCAGAAGTTTTGTTCTAAGCTGAGTTACTGTCACCCTGCCTGGGTCTGCTGGAAACGTAATTGTAACTGCACAAAAATAGGAGAGGTTCCACTAAGATGTGAACAAGAAGGACTTCTAACCAGAGAGAGGAGAGAGTATCTGCTAAATGTACTGGCTACCTGGGACAGGAAGAAGCTGCTGAAGGGCTCCTCAGCCTTACAAGTAAGGTGAAAATTCAACTGTTGCAATAAAAATGGCTGAGAAAATATGTCACAGTTTAAATTATCTCATCTGCCTCAGTGACGGACATTTTCATCTACTGACAGACACACTATGCTGTAATAGATTTGTACTTCTGAGGTGTATTATGGGAAGGAACCACTTCATGAAGCAGGAACAAAGGAATGAATGTCAAAAAATGTAGTGCTCCGGCTAGCCTGGGAGTCCCCTCTGGTACTGATAGGTACCAGCCACCCCAGAGGAAGCTGCAAAAAGCCCAAGAGCAGGCAGCAGTGGAAGGACCTTCTGAAAGAGAAAGTTTCTCTGAACTTCTAGTAATGTTATTGGTTTTAATTGTGCATGTTCTCACTGCCCTGTACACATGCCTAAATCCTTTTTGAAACCTCTTACAGTCTTCATCTATGTTACCCTGTTGCAGTGAGGTCCACAGATCAGTTATGCACTGAAAAAAATATTTCATTTGCAAATGTATTGCTGCCTTTCAGTTTCACAGACAACTCTCATCACCACCTAACATTTATTAACAGTTTGCTGTTTACAAAAGCCTTTGTGGTTCATCCTGCCTCTTAGCCACAGGCTTCTGAGAAATATTGCTAACTAATTGAGTGGAAGAGGTAAAGACTATGGCACCACTGGTGAGTTCAGGTTTTTTGTTTTTTTTAAAAGGCTGCCTACAGCCATGGTTCAGATGTAGTCACAGCCCGTGAAATTCCTCACTACAGTTTCTGTCAACTCTCACGTTCATGTCCGTGGAGTCAGGATCCCAGCCAATGATGAGTTTATACTGCCCTTAGTAGTAACATCAACTCCCCATACCATTTCCAAAGAATATAAGGACAGAACTGCAAGTTTTTAAGATGGCAAGTTTTTAGCTTTCCCAAGAGGCAAGACCATCCAAGCAAGTAGCATTCTGCTCCTTGTTTTCCTTGGAGGCAGTTTTAGTGGATAAGATGACTTCAGGTCAATAGCCTATCTATAGAGACTGAATCCAAATGCTCATATATTTAATCTAAATGATGAGTTAGTCAAGTCTCAGTCAAGACTCAAAATGTAACAGGATGCTTCTCCTTATACTTGTAACACATAAACTATCTACAGTATACACATAGCCAAAGTAGATGAGTTTGTGCAATGTTCACAAGCAGAGAATAACCTTCTGAATATAATAATTTTTCCAAACAAAAAGCCATCTTTTGCTGAACAAAGTACTCATGCTTGTCTTTACAAAAAGTACCATAATGCAGAGGTAATGTCAGCACGATAAACCATTGACTTTATGAAAATTATTTCGTTTTTAATAATGGAAATGTAAACGTATTGTTTAAGCAAGTACAAAATTATATACATTGAAAATGTTTACTTTTCAGGATTTTTGACTGTTTGTTTTGAGCTTGGTTGGTTTTCATGAGGCAAGCTTTCTTCTAGTACGTTTAGCTTCCTGCTGCCAAGTCTACATTAAAAGCAGGGTCATATTGTTGAAGGACAATCCCACTGTAATCAATACAACATCATGATGGCAACCAATGTCCCTAAGGCAAAACCAAGTATCTCTGTTGGAGTAAACTCTGCTGGGACATTCAAAAGGTTAAGAACAAACAATCAAACAAACAAAAGCCTTATTCTGAAATCTGATTTTAAAAATCCTACAAAGAGAAACATTGGGAAGGAAGTTCGTTTTATGGAGAATACCAGTTTAAATGTTTTGGGAAATATCCAGGCATATTTCATAACAGTCATTCTTTGTGATCTTCAAAGATACAGAAAACGGAGCAAGTTTTTTTAATTCTACTTTGCTGGAGTCTTATTTATCAGCACAAACCAGCTGTGTCAATAGGATAGTGCTGAAGATGTGTCCCACTGTCGTCTAATGTCTAAGGTCAAGTGTTTTGTATCCTTTGCTGTACTAGGTGATTAACAAAACAAAGTTTTAGCTGTAGACAGCTGGATGCTTACTGTGTTGCAAGCACTGATGGTTAGTCTTGTCTTCGATTATATGAATTGACTTTGGTTTCAACAATAGTTGAAAATTCTGTGGAACTGGACAAACTACAAATAGATTGCTCTGAGTTTCCTGTTTTCATTCCGATGTGTACAAATTACCTCAACATGCCCTTTTTTTCTGAAAACACTAAGGTCTGAAAGAAACTCTTGTTATATTGTTGCCACTTAGGTTTCACTGAGCCTGCATTATCTACTCACAGCTTTAATGACTTCCTGCAGAGAGAGGCTCTGTAGAAGTCTTGGCAGCAGGGCTAAGAATAGCATTAAATGCAAGGTTATCTAGGCATTACACTCACTGTAACATGCAATTAACTCTCCTCTTCCATTTTCATTACACAATTATTCATTAATGTCAATTTAATTTTATGCATTGTTCTACATGACCGAAGGCTGATTACGGGCCTTTTCACTCCAATATCCCAAGTTAACTGGTGCCAGCCTCTCTCAGGGCTGCCTAATTGCAATTTAGCCCAGACAATTCCTCCCATTTTTGCCCTCCAGTAATGGAACAACAGATCATGGCCAGGTAAAGATTTTAAGGTGGAAATAAAGCCCAGGCCTGAGCAGCACTGAAAACAGTGGAGCTCTGTCCCTCCCTTCCCTTTAACGTCTCACATTTTCTGAATTGTTGTTTAGTGTAGCTGCCGATGCTATAAAAACCTCATAACTTAAATTGGCCTCTGCACCCTCCCAGGGTTTTCTTCAGTTATGTAACACTACTTCAACACAGAAACAACATTATGCATTGTAAGGCCTCAGTATAGTGTATATTTAATTGATTTGTTCAACAAGAAGGTAGCCATCCTATGGTCTCTCTGTTCATTGAATTTGGTTTGCCTCACTGGTTAACTTTTGGCAAAGTTTTGGAAAAGTTTTTAAGCATTGTCATATTTGAACTGCTTAAACTTTATTTGGTTCAGCTCTCTGAAGAACTATTTTTTATCAGGTATCTTTCTTAATGAAAGAATGCAGAAAGTCTTGCACTTACGGCAACACAGTTGCAAGTTTTTTTCACTGCAAACCACTTAATAAGCCACCTTAAAAATTTAGGATATAAATACAGCCAAAAACAATATAGATTCTTACACATCATCTTCTCCTAGTAATTTGCATTGTACTCTAAATCTGCACAAGCAGCTCATCATTACGTTTTTTTCAGTTACTGGCAGACCATAGCCTAAAATAAGATTTAAAGAATGGCTAAGACATAAGCTATGTGCCTTTCTATTTCCTCCAAACCACGTGAGCCTGTATGTCTCAGATTAAAAAATCCCACTAAAAATCAGGAAATAATTCAGTGTCTTCTACCTGAGTGAGTTAGCAGTTTCATTTCAGAAGAGGGTCTGTATGAGGTCTTTTCCACACACCTGGTAGTAAGACTATATGATGACATGCTTTAAACATTGTCTGATGCCTAAGGGTAGGCAACAAGCTGCTTCTTTTAAAGCAATAATGAGAAAAAACAAGTGATATGCATTACAGCACTCCCTTCTCTCCCTTCTTGCCACTGTATTTAAGGCTGTGTCAGCATTCTCTCTTGAAACCCCTGTTTTCAGGGGCTTTATAATTCAGTCATAAAAATGAGTTCCAAGCTGAAACTTGGCGTGTAAGCTTCCAGCCTAAGAGCAAGTATTTTTTACAAATTGACAAAACCAAAACCCTTTTCATTGTTTTTAGGTTGAAAAGGCACTGTTCCCTCTCTCTCTGCCACCCAAACTGTAACGAACTGGCTGTACAGTTTGTTTTGTACACCTATAAATAAAAAGCATTTTCAGGACCTCAGTCTATTAAGTGGACTTGGATACTTTTGGTAGCTGCTTTTTGAAAGCAGTCAATAACTCAAGGCTGAAATATAAGCTCAATGACATATGTACATTTTTAATTATTTTATTTTATCTCTTGCTATTCTTTACTGTGTTAAGTTTCATGGTGATTTAAATCCATGGAATAAAGGTTATTAAGCATGCAGAATACTTAGCTCTAATAATCTGTTCAATCAGAAACTCCACAAGCCAAATTTGTCAATGGTATAGCCACATTTATTGCAAAGGAGTCATACAATGGCTGCTTAAAAATGCATAAACATGTATTTAACAAACTAAATGTGAATGGATATGATGAGGTTCTTATAGACCGTGATGCAATAAAATATATTTTAAAACTCCCTAAATGGGTTTAAACTTAATTAGGTCAATATGTGTGTTTAAAGCTTATACTTACATGATCAGGTCAATAACTGGTATTTGGGGGATTTTAAACCACAGATTTTTAATTTTTAAATTTTTTTTTTAACAAAATGCAAATTAAAAAACCTGCAGGGTTTTTTTACACACACAGGCTAAGGTATAAACCAGACAGGGTCAAGAAATTAAAAGCAAAGGCTGACATTAGGCTTCAAAATTGCAGAAGGCCAAACACAGTATGGGAGGTGTCAATGCTGTACTGCCCTGACGAATTGCACAAGTGAAGGATAAAAGAGGGAGAGAGTTGATCTAACTTTTGATGACTGAGTTTCTGTCACAGCTTATATTGACTTGGACATTTTATTTTAAATTAGGAGTCTTACACTTCCATATTTTGTTTTGAATTCAGCTTCTTCTTCTAAATGCACACAGATTTTAACAGCCAAACTTGTTTGATACTTTGATTTTTTGGCCTTAATTTATAAGTTACCAATAGTTTACTGCCTTCTAAAGCTTTTTGATTCATGCTCCGTTTGCTTTCCCTCTGTGAGGTTTATGGCCATGGGACCTAATTTGCTGGTTTCATTATGTATGTTAGACAAAATCTGTATTGCTAATAGGGCTCAGTTTGGGTCTGAAAGTTTTATTTCTAAAGTTAAACCATTACTGTGTAACAAATAGTTACTCAGAAAATGTACTTGCATCTGTCAGTTCCCTGAAGTCGACAACTGATTTTAACTTTCTGTATTTAAACTGATTTAATCATGCAATACCATTACAAAGCAAACTGAGCCAGTGGTTATTGCAGTGCACCGCATAGGCCTTCATGCACAACTTTCTAGGAAAACAGTTTCTTAATGAACACAAAGCAAGAACTGCCAGTGGTGAGGAACAATTTGGTTGGGATTAATGAAACAGGGAAAGTTGCACAATGGGCACAGATCCCCTTGAAAGTTTATGTGCCAGCTTTTCTCTTGATGTTTTTGGCAGGCTGAAATGCATGCAATGCATGGATACAGGGTACATGTCTGGGACCCTGAGGCTTGGAAGGATACTACCTATGTACAATCCTATGCCTTTACCTACAAAACCAGTAAAAACTATTGCAGCTACTCACGTCTGCTCAGGATATTTTTAAACCAGAATTTGAATTTCAGTAGATCAGACAAAAATTCATGATGAACCTCTTACTATCACAGGTATTTGAGTAAAGTACTCACCAAGGGAATGTAAAAGGAATGTTAAATGGTCGAGAATAGCAAAAACAGATAAAATCATGACAAAGCTACAGGTATACCTCTGAAGTCCAATGGCCGTGGAAAGGGAGTCCTAAAAGTTTAAACATAATTATCTGACACCTAAATATTAATCTCCAAACCAAATTTGGCTGGGAGCAATTTGGGGTTTGACAGCTGGTAGCCACATATTATCTTCCCTGAGAGAGCAGTCTACCATGTAGTGCTTAGACTTGCCTCAGCTGAACATGCATCTTGCATGTTTTTGCAGCCAAGACGGGAAGGGGCTGTGGTGGTCTGCAGGTGGCAGCTCTGGTGGGTGACTCAAAATGGAGCCTCCAAGCGGCTGAGCCAAGACGACTTCTGCAAAGTCAGTCTCAACTGGAAATGCTTCTCCATGGCTTCTAAGAGGAGCAGATCGGTTTTTCATGGGCTAAAATTCAGAGAGGAGGGAACCAGCTTGCCTTATGATTATTCATACTATTGTTTAGGTTTTAGACTATATTCAGGTACTGGGCATGCTCCCTGCTAAGGCAGCTTTTGTAAGTATGCTGGCTGTTCAGTTTGCCAAGCATATGTAAACAGTTTAAAAAATGAAATAACTGTTCTGTATTAAAATATATATCCTCCCCCCCCAAAAAACCCAATTGTTTTTCATTATGGCTTGCTTGCATGCCAAACTTCATTTAAATGAATAAAGATATTTTTTAGGTATAGGATTAAAAAAAAATAGCATTATAGTTATGTATAATCTATGCTCCTGTAATTTAAAACAATGCTACCCTGGAGTTTTAAACTTTCCAAAATGAGGATTTATAATGAAACACCTGACAAAACCTTAACATACAGATACTAATAAGTTACTCTGTAAACAATGGATCTGATTCAGATTTTTTTAAACTACCATATTTAGCCTAGTGTGACTTCACTGACTCCAGTGGAATAGTTTCTCCCATTTACCTTGTTGTGAGTGGCTGCAATCATGCATGGTATATGGTAAACACATGTTGGGGGATCTGTACAGATCATTCTTTTCTTAAATTCTACACTGACAAAAATGGATAGTAGATGAAGTGAGGTCTCTAATGAGTTAGCCAGAAAAACACTTAATGAATAAAAATAAATGTGTATTACTTCAAATGCCATTGTACTCTGTATTTTTACCTTATAGCTATAGCTGTTCCGTTTTCTTAGCCCCCCCTGACCCTTGACATTAAATCTGCCCAGCGTTCTTGACAACATACTTTTTGGTTTCTGTATAATTCAGTCATTTTACTAATAGCGTTTATAGAAATAATATGTTCTGTTTAGAGTTAGTGTGGCGTATAAGCAAATGGCAGTTGTGCAGCTATTCTGAGAGGTTAAAATGGCTCACTGAGGTATTACTGCAGCTGTTGTAGGCCTTGTAATGGCCATAGGTGCTGACTCAGAGAAGGATTTTGTGTCGCAGAATCTTGCTCTAGACTGTAATTCTAATGAGGCTCATGACAAGGAGATGGCTGCTGGGGTGAGAAGGTACAGACAGAGCTGATAACTTTGCTGTTTGAGCTAGAGCCCAACTCAAAATCAAATGCATGAGGACAGATTGGCACTAAAAGAATGACAATGGGAGGGAACTGAGCATGTAGTTGCTTCCAGTCATGTAAAAACAATTATAAATGAAGTGAATATTTGGCATCTAAGTAGATGTCATAAGTTTCCCTCAAAGTATTTTCTGCTAAGGGCTGGGTTGTGGCGTTTTTTTTAGCTTTGCAGAATGGCTCAGGTCATATAATTTGCTGACTAGCTGAGTAACAACTTGAGATCACTTAACTAATGCCAGAAGACTCTGTTACAGATGCATGCACAACCAAATCCAACAGGTGTTGAAAGTCAGATTTATTCTTCAGTAAAAAGTTAGTTAGAACTCCGATAACATTAGTGAACTACAGGCTCAATGGGAATTAGTACTACACAGCCGACTTAAGAATCCTTAAGATTTAAAAGGGATGACTCAAAATGTGCATATCGCTCACCTAAAAGAGGAGGGCTCTCTCCCTCGAGGAGTTACCTGGGGCAGTGCCCCGACCCAAGGGGGAGTCCCCGACTGCAGACCCGCTGCTCCAAGGAGGACTGATTCCCACATGTCCTCCGGCAGGACCCCATTTATACCCCTGTTGAATCGGACCTGTGGTCATTTAATCCCTATTGGCCAAGAAGGTCACCTCAGTGTACCTGGCACATCTCGATTGGCCAGTTCAAATTTCAACCTGTGGCCTCTAGAGTTTAGGGGGTTTTTTTCTTCCCTTTCTCCTTGCCTGGAGAAGTTTCATTTCCTGCTGGCGGGATGGGGGACTGTACTGCCACAGGCTCCAAAATACACTGAAAACCTGAAAGATGACCGTTTTCTCTGTTCCCTGGATTTTGGGTAAATATTAGAAGGAAGATTCAGGAATTGGGTAGGATACCACACTTTTTGTTTGGATAATGTTTACTTTATCCTTAGAAAGAATGTTTACTACAAAATGTGTATTCCTGACACATTTAATTGGAGGCATTCTAAAAATTCAGCAAATCAGTTGCTAATAGGGCCCTGAATTACAAGTGGGCACTGCATATGCCAACTTTACATCATTTCTCCTACCAGTTGAATCACTTTAACTGCCATCACCTCATCATCTCTTTGTGATACAATGTACAGCTTCTGAAATGCAGTGGCAAAGTTTTCAGTAGACCAGTTTGACTGGTATTCAATGAATACCTTATTCAGCTCATCTACCATTTTCTGCCCTCTAACAAATTTTATCTTCCTAGTTATTTTAGTGGAAAAGAAGCACACTGCCAGGTATAGTCTCCCTTCAATGCATGCATGCATCTCCCATTAACTCTAGAAGGAATTATGCACACACATCAGGAGAAAAATATACCCCATAGTGATAATGGCTTGCATTTATATAATGCCTTTTATTCCAAAGCACTTTTCAAACTGCTCTATTGCTAATCTGATTAGAAGCTCCATCTGTAGAGTGTACCTCCATTACTCTGCTCTGCTAGCAAGCATAACATTTTCAACATGGTCTGTGAAAACCCTTTAAAAAGGTGTCACCATCTATTTACGCTCAGGTTTTTTATTAGTGGTGATCACCTCTCCTTTTTCTTCTCTTCTTTTATGCACAGTAAGTTGTAAATGCACACCTTTGTTCAATTTTTACTGTGGTCTGCAAAATCCACAATAAAAACCAGAGACCACACAATATGGCATGAGACATCAAAAAACCATTTGGTTTTGCTCTCAGTGAAATCACTTGCCAAATCACCAGTGATTTCACTGGTGCCCATCATAGCCCGGACCTCAGAGGTATTAAGAAATGGACCCGTTTTTACCACAAATTTTCATTAATGTATAATACATATGGAAATAGATAAAGAAACACTAGTTTACAATGTAGGTCCTGAGCACAGGGAGATGATCAGTATCTTAGCAGTGAGGAAAGAATTTTTCATGAGATGAAAAACTTATTTCATTCTCTCAGCTGTGGCAGGGCTGCGAGTCACTGGTCTGCCAGGAACAGCTG